>NC_079409.1:3599736-3679736 GCF_029220125.1 Pseudoliparis swirei
CTACGAGCAGGCCTGCATCCTCTACAATCTCGGTGAGGAAAGTCGTCTTCCTGTTTGCAGCTGAACCGGTTAACAAAAATAAACTAGTTTTAACTAATTTACCGTCGCAGAATGTTCCATAAGACAGTTTTGACCCCGGACTGTAAAATAATTTTCTGTGTAAACTAGTTTATCATTAAAAAAAATGTGTCGCGTCACAAATTAGAAATCCTAAAAAAGCAGTTATTTTCAAAACCTCAAAAAATAACTAAACACATTCATTTTTACTTATGCAATTTATATTATTTTGTAGCATACATTTCACATCTCCAGTGTTAATTGTCTCTTAAAAAAAAAAAAGGAACTCCGCAGCTTTTGATCTGCAGATTATAATTTTTTTATTTAGCATTAATTGAATTAAACTTTTTAATAATAATCAACGCTAAATAACCCAAATATATTCACTCTACTGGTAGAAAGCATCGAATCCTCACATTTGCGAAGCTGGAACATGTTTTTACTTTACGACTGTTTCATTTAACAAACGAGAGAGTGACAATTATTCATCAATATAGTTTCAGATTTATGTTCCGCCGATCGACTAATCATTCCTGCTCCAGCTGCGTATAAGGGGTGTACCAATACATCCATCTGGATCAATATATTGTCTTCATGGCTGTCCACGTCCGAGGATCAGTTCTACATCGGTAGTCTAAACACAAAGAATCGCACAAAAGCGCCACTTTAAATAATGTTTACCAGAGACGTGATCTATGTTCATATGATATCAACGGCATCAACGAAGCCCGAAGACAAAAAAGGGCCCAGAGGATTTTTTTTAAAGCAAACTGAAGACGTACTAACTTCAGCCAAATGCTGAACATACCTGTGTTCAACGCGTGTGACACGCGGGGCGGTCTTCTTCTGGATGTGGAAAGCAGAGGAGAGATTTCTGTCTCCTGTGTTGAAGTATTAAAGCTGAACTCCACCTCTCTGTGCGTTCCCTGTAGGGGCCCTGCACTCCATGCTGGGAGCCATGGACAACAGGGTGTCTGAGGAGGTGAGACACACACACACACACACACACGTACATGCACACACACACACACACACACACACACACCTGCTGACTCTCTGCTCCCCTCCAGGGCATGAAGGTGTCCTGTACACACTTCCAGTGCTCGGCCGGGGCGTTCTCCTACCTGAGAGACCACTTCAGCCACAACTTCAGCGTAGACATGAGCCACCAGATCCTCAACCTCAACATCAACCTCATGCTGGTAGGGGACACACACACACACACACACACACACTCACTCACTCACTCACTCACTCACTCACTCACTCACTCACTCACTCACTCACTCACACACTCACTGACTCTCACAGTCTCTCTTACTCTCTCACTCACTCTCACTCTCACACAGTTACACTCACTCTCTCTCTCACTCACTCACTCACTCACTCACTCACTCACTCACTCACTCACACACTCACTGACTCTCACAGTCTCTCTTACTCTCTCACTCACTCTCACTCTCACACAGTTACACTCACTCTCTCTCTCACTCACACACTCACTCACACATTCACTCACACACTCATTCACTCACACACTCACTGACTCTCACAGTCTCTCTTACTCTCTCACTCACTTTCTCACTCACACACTCACTCATTCACTCACTCACTCACTTTCTCACTCACTTACTCACACACTCACTCACTCATTCACTCACTCACTCACACAATCACTGACTCTCAGTCTCTCTTACTCACTCACTCACTCTCACTCTCACACAGTTACACTCACTCTCTCACTCACTCACTCATTCACTCTCTCACTCACTCACTCACTTTCTCACACTCTCTCACTCACTTTCTCACTCACACACTCACTCACTCACTTTCTCACTCACACACTCACTCATTCACTCAGTCACTCATTCACTCACTCACTCACTGACTCTCACAGTCTCTCTTACTCTCTCACTCACTCTCACTCTCACACAGTTACACTCACTCTCTCACTCATTCACTCTCTCACTCACTCACTCACTTTCTCACACTCTCTCACTCACTTTCTCACACTCTCTCACTCACTTTCTCACTCACACACTCACTCATTCACTCTCTCACTCACTCACTCACTCACTCTCTCACTTTCTCACACTCTCTCTCACTCTCACACAGTTACACCCACTCTCTCACTCACTTTCTCACTCACACACACCCACTCTCTCACTCACTTTCTCACTCACACACTCACTCATTCACTCACTCACTTTCTCACTCACTCACACACTCACTCATTCACTCACTCACTTTCTCACTCACTCACTCACTGACTCTCACAGTCTCTTACACTCTCACTCACTCTCACACAGTTACACCCACTCTCTCACTCACTTTCTCACTCACACACTCACTCATTCACTCACTCACTCACTCACTCACTCACTCACTTTCTCACTCACTCACTTTCTCACTCACTCACTCACTCATTCACTCACTCACTCACTCCTCACACACTCACTCCTCACTCCTCTCTCACTCCTCACTCTCACTCATTCACTCCTCCTCACTCACTCACTCACTCATTCACTCACTCACTCCTCACTCCTCATTCACTCACTCACTCACTTTCTCACTCACTCATTCACTCACTCCTCCTCACACTCTCACTCTCAGTCTCTCTCTCTCACACAGTTACACTCACTCTCTCTCTCACTCACTCACTTTCTCACTCACTCATTCACTCACTCACACACTCACTGACTCTCAGTCTCTCTTACTCTCTCTTACTCTCTCACTCACTTTCTCACACACACACTCACTCTCACTCACACACTCACTCATTCACTCACTCTCACTCACTGACTCTCACAGTCTCTTACACTCTCACTCACTCTCACACAGTTACACCCACTCTCTCACTCACTTTCTCACTCACACACTCACTCATTCACTCACTCACTTTCTCACTCACACACTCACTCATTCACTCACTCACTCATTCACTCACTCACTTTCTCACTCACACACTCACTCATTCACTCACTCACTCATTCACTCACTCACTTTCTCACTCACACACTCACTCACTCATTCACTCACTCACTTTCTCACTCACTCACTCACTCACTCATTCACTCACTCACTCACTTTCTCACTCACTCACTCATTCACTCACTCACTCACTCACTCACTCACTCACTCACTCACTCACTCACTTTCTCACTCACTCATTCACTCACTCACTCACACACTCGCTGACTCTCAGTCTCTCTTACTCTCTCTCACTCTCACACAGTTACACTCACTCACTTTCTCACTCACACACTCACTCATTCACTCACTCACACACTCACTGACTCTCAGTCTCTCTTACTCTCTCTTACTCTCTCACTCACTTTCTCACACACACACTCACTCTCACTCACACACTCACTCATTCACTCACTCTCACTCACTGACTCTCACAGTCTCTCTCACTCACACACTCTTACACAGTTACAATCACTCTCTCTCACTCACTTTCTCACATTCTCTCTCACACTCTCTCACTCACTCACTTTCTCACGCTCTCTCACACTCTCTCTCAATTTCTCACACTCACTCACTTTCTCACACTCTCACACACACTTTTTCACAGTCTCTCAAACTCACATACTCTCTCACACTCTCACACACTGTCACTCTCACACACACTCACTCACTCACTCTCACACACACACACGTGTCTCAACAACCCGTGTCCCCCCCCCAGGGACAGGCTCAGGAGTGTCTTCTGGAGAAGTCCATGTTGGACAACAGGAAGAGTTTTCTGGTCGCTCGCATCAGCGCTCAGGTCAACCTCTCTCCGTCAGATATGACCTCATCTCATTCTGTCAGCGAAGGATCCAGGTGATGGAGGTTAATGGGTGGATGTGGTGCTGCAGGTGGTGGATTACTACAAGGAAGCCTGCAGGGCGCTGGAGAACTCTGAGACGGCGTCGATGCTGGGAAAGATTCAGAAGGACTGGAAGAAACTGGTCCAGATGAAGATCTACTACTTTGCTTCTATTGCACATGTGAGTCAAGTGTGTGTGTGTGTGTGTGTGTGTGCGTGTGTGTGGTGATTTACTGCATGTATGAATGTGTCTGTGTGTTGGTGGCATTTGATTGATTGGTAACAGCGTGGTTTTGTTCTCTTAACAGCTTCACATGGGGAAACAGGCCGAGGAGCAGCAGAAGTACGGAGAGCGGGTAGGACCAAATTCACAAATTAGGATTTCTTTATTTTTTTCCAGACTGACGTTAATTATTATTTTTCTGATTTATTTGATTATAATAACTTATGATAGGAATATATATGCATTTTTGCTTCTACCTATACCTTTTCAGTCTTTCTGTTTTGTATATTATATAGAATAATATTGTAATATTGCAATGATTGACTAAATAAAATACACAACAACAACAAAAAATACACAATAATTAAGTCTCTGGGAATTGCAATACTTTGCAAGTTCTTGCTAGTAAGAACTCTTGCTGCAAGAAATACTAAAAGAAAGCAGAAGGCGTGGCAATTCTCCAGCAGTCGTCCGAATGAAAGTAATTAAACTTTAACCCAAATCTACACGCCGACGTGGAAGTCAAAGGCTCGTTTCCCTCCAGCAGACCTCAGGGTAACAAGTGTGTGACGGGCGAACCGTAAACACTGAGCGGCGAGCTCCACTCGGCACAAACTTTTAGATTTTGGCTCACAATCCGGGATGGAACTCGATCCGGTGACACCGATGCCGTCGTCGGTCTTGAATAAAACGTGTCCTTCCTGGAATCACTTCCTGATGTTTCCACCCTCCCTAGAAAACAAGCTTTTTTACACGCAATTAAAAATCCTATTTTCATCTAATTTGACCGTCTCACATTCTCAGCGAGCCGCATTTCCCTCTCGCTAAATGTCTCGACGTACCCTCACCTGCATGTTGTGTTCCCACCAGCTGGCGTACCTGCAGAGCTCCATGGACAAACTGGCGGAGGCCATCAAGCTGGCCAAGGTAGACACCCGGCAGCGCACGATGAGACGCTTTAGTTCTGTAACTGGAGGAGAATGACCGCTGTGCTTTTCTTGGTCCCACCAGGGGCAACCCGACAGCGTGCAGGACGCCTTGAAGTTCACCATGGACGTGATCGGGGGAAAGTGAGCGCCGCATCTCGTGCCCCTTGTTGTTGTTGTCGTTTACTCGTAGTTTCACTGGCGTCTCACCCGTAGAAATATCAAGTTGTTAGAATGTCGTCTTCTGTCGCCCCACAGGTTTAATTCGGCCAAAAAGGACAACGACTTCATCTACCACGAGACGGTTCCTTCCCTGGAGACTCTGGCCTCAGTCAAAGGTAACGAACGGGAAGCAGCGGTATGGACAGTCTGCTCTCCCTCGGGAGCCTTTTTGTTTTTGTTTTGTGCAACTATATGCGAGTCGGCAGGTTTTTACGAGTTTTATGATCTTGGGGCATATTCCGTTTTATTGTTTTACAGATTACAAAGTGAATTTGAACTCAAATTAGTGAGTTAATCACTTGGTTTTAAATCTTCTAGTATTTGATTCTGGATTTAAAATTATAGGATAAAACAATTATAATATATAATCAGTTTAAAGTACTTTTTGCAATTTGTGGCTTTTTTCAACCATTATTTTTGTGATTTCAATCAGTTCGGTTCATAAAACGTTGTGACGACGGATATTTCCCAGAAGCCCACGTTGACACAAGATATATGCGAGGTATTATATAGATGACAAAGCAGCACATATTCCCCCAACATGTCTGATGTTGCAGCAGCTGTGATTCAGACCCTCTTCTTCTCTAACGTTGGCGATGCTCTCCCAGTAAAAGCCGTCGCTCCGTGTCCCTCCCAGGGGCCCCACTGGTGAAAGCTCTGCCGGTCAACCCCACGGACCCCAGCGTCACCGGACCGGACCTGTTTGCCAAGCTGGTGCCGATGGCGGCTCACGAAGCGTCTTCGCTCTACAGGTCGGCGCCTCCAGTGGACGCTCAAAGTATTACACGGGTGAAGAAGAAGAAGAAGAAGAAGAAGAGTTTAGTTCACGGATGTTTTGTTGTTTTCCAGTGAGGAGAAGGCCAAGCTGCTGAGGGACATCATGCTCAGGATCGAGAGCAAGAATGAAACACTAGAGTGAGTACGGTACGCTTGTGTGTGTATGTGTGTGTAAAAGAAGCTTTTCTGCAACAAATAATACTGAGACCCTAATAGTTCAAAGCATCATTCATAACATAAAGATCAGGCTAGAATTAAAGTCCTTAAAGTAAAAAATAACTTTTTATCTAATGAAAATATTCTGCTTGAATCCATATGATATATTTGAGATGTTTTAGATCTTCATTCCCGTTTTCTCTTACTATTTACATTCCCTAAATCTAATCTCAGAACTCACTTTATTCAAATTGAGGATCTAGCATCGGGGATTACATTTTATTAGGGTGATGAAGTCATAAGATTATTAGTCAACAGGATTATTCTGATTATTATTTAACGTCGTCCTCCAACCAGACAGTTCATGGACTCTCTGGGCTTGGAGCCGGAGTCGGTGGACAACCTGGACATGTACAGCCACATCCCGCCGGTGCTGATGGAGAAGTGTGCCGCTCTCAGCGTCCGAGCCGACACCGTCAAGAGCCTCATCCAGTCCATGCAGGGTCAGAGAGAACGCACACACACTTGGACGTAACAAGAACTCATGGTTTATGATCTAATTGTCTCCAAATAGCTCAAACTGATTCACAAACAGACCTTCTGAGGAAAGACTGACAGTTTTGAGCATAACTGTAATTTATTTTGCGCACATGCACACATTTCTTTCAGGTAAATGTACGTTTTAACATTTATAAACTGTATTTCTCAGAATATGTGACAGAGAAGATGAGGCCCTTTGATGTTTCATATGAAATGATACAAACAAAATGTTACGTCGCCACTCTAACAGTTTAAGAACACTACATGTTTGATATTTTATCGTTTATAAATGCACGCAAAATACACACACATACACACGTGTAACATGTTACAAAGTTCTGTGTAATCCTACCTGGCCAATAAAGCTGATTGTGAGGATCACAGAATAACGTCTGTGTTCTGTTCCTCGTTTACTTAAATTCTTGTTTGCGCGAGCGTCCCTCAGGTACACGCTGAAGCCATTTTTTTTAGTTTCCCGAGTGCAGCTTCAGTATAAACAACGCCCGTCTCATGTCTCGGGCTCTGCAGGGCTCTCGGGCGTCTTCACCGACGTGGAGTCTTCGCTGAAAGAGATCCGAGACGTCCTCGAGGCGGACGAGGCCGGCAGGCGGGCCCTCTTGGAGGCGGCCGGCGCCGCCGGCGACATGCACCCGGCGGGTCAGAGCCGGGCCCTGGCCGAGATCTGCCGGGACCTGGAGAAGTACATGGAGGCCCACGAGAAGGCCAGCTTCACCAACACGGAGCTCCACCGGGCCATGCACCTGCACATCAGCAACCTGCGTCTGCTGGGGGGCCCGCTGGAGAGCCTGAAGGAGGCCCTGCCCCGGCCCCAGCTCAGCGAAGGTGAGGGGCCGGGGGGGGGGGGGGGAAACGGGCAGTGGGCAGTCATCTGATTGGCTGTGAACACTCAGTATATTGTTTGCCGTATTAAATAGTGTTGCTTGTTTATTTTGAGCGACACTTTAAAACCTTTTGGTATAAACTCCATAGAAGTCTGAAAATAAACTGTGTGTGTGTGTGTGTGTGTGCAGAGGAAGTAGCAGGGCTGCAGTGTATGAAGCGGCTCCTGGGGAAGGTTCAGGAAATGAGGGACCAGAGAAGCTCTTTGGAGAAACAACTGCGCGACCTCATCCAGCACGACGACATCACCTCCACCCTCGTCACCACGGAGCGGACAGACATGAGGGTGCGTGCCCCCCCCCAGCCCCCCTCCCATAGATGTAAAACGTACACGTTGACACTAACTGGCCCGGTGTGTCCTCTCAGCGTATCTTCGAGGAGCAGCTGAAGAAGTACGAGCAGGTGAAGGTGTACCTGGACCAGAACCTGGCCGCCCAGGAGAACATCCTGAAGGCGCTGACCGAGGCCAACGTCCAGTGCGCCTCGGTGCGCAAGGGCCTGAGTCAGACGGAGCGGCGGTGGAACGCCACCGTGCACGGGCTGGTGGGCTCGTACGAGGCCTACGAGGACCTGATGAAGAAGTCTCAGGAGGGGAAGGAGTTCTACGACGACCTGGAGGCCAAAGCGTCGCGTCTGCTGGAGCGGGCGCAGACCCTCTGCGAGACCCGCGCCGAGGAGAGGAGGCCCGCCTTGGAAAAGTGAGGCGCGCGTTCAAAAATACAATAATGTTATGAACGCAGGAGGCTCCTCAAGTTTAGACCAGTGGGTCTCAACTTTTTTTGAGTTATGGACGCCCCGTGACATTTTTAGTTCAGCCCAGGACCCCCTGACCAGTGCAACGCATTTTGGGTTGAAAAAAAGATGAAATACGCAGCATTTTGCATAAAATATATACAACTTGCACGTATATTTTATTCCATATTTATTATATAACTATTTTAAAAGGCATTTTTAATGGATGCTCATTTTAAATATATTTAAAACAAATCTCACTTACCCCCTAGAGGGTCTTCACTTACCCCCTAGAGCAGGGGTGTCCAAACTTTTTGCAATGAGGGCCAATAGTTCATTTAAACATTTTTTTAAACTACAAAAGTTACATGAATATAGACTGTTATAAAACAATGTATTTTAACTGTCACAATTACTTTTATTTTTTAAATGACAATGTAACCACATATAATAGAACCAAGTCTGCCTTTCATTCAGTCAGATAACAATGAAAAAGCTGTATATAGAATACCTTACATTTCTATGAGTTACATAACGTTGCTTAATGAACATTTTAAACAGGAGTTATAAGTAATGCAAAGTGGTCTGTTATCATTACACTTACAAACTAATTAATTTTGTCCTTATCTTTTACTAGATCTTTTCAGAAACACAATAGTTTGTCACATCTACAGGTTTTTCACTGTTAATGACATATGTTACCGTTCAACACACTTCACATTTAGCTTATTGTGGCTGCAATTAACCTGTTTTGCACTGAATACCTTTTCAAGATAATATCAATAAAGTGCAACCTGTGACAAATTAAACCAAATAAGATCAAGAATTTGGGCATAAAGAGTTTTACTGAGTGTTAGTTACACTGCATATATTTTCAAAATAACAAAAACGCGCAACCTTTGAAAAACAAAACAAGTGCAGATATGTTTGAGTCATCACGTTTTACTCTGTGTGATAAAATGGGCTTTCCACTTCACCTCTTTTTAAAACGGGGTTGCAGGCTTGATTCGGCCACTCTCAATCATGCTCAATGTTGAGCTCTTGTTTTGAAGGGCAACAGCTGGAACACTGAGAGGTAACACCTGGCAAGTCCCAATAATCTAGTCTGTCGGCATGCGCAGCGTAACCGGTTAACGCTGTAACGTACACATTTACACGAAAGTAGGCGCCTGGCATTTCGCTCTTTATTTATTAATGACTTAGTTTTATGTCCGTGTAGTTTGTAATTTGTGAAGTTCTCAAACAAGGTCTTGAAATAAAAGAATCTGCATTTCCCCTCGCGCCCCACCTCGTCTCTGCTCTAGCAGAGAGCGACTCTGAGACGACGTGTCCGTCTTCACCACCGTGGGAACGCAGAGGTGTCGGTTTGCTGTTCCCGCGACATATTGGACGCTCTCTGCCGGCTGGTTGGAGCGTGCTCACCTGTATGTGCGCACCTGTCTGTGCGCATGGGGGCGGAGCTCCGCCGCGATACCGAGAGCCAGGAGAAGTGTGAACGCCACCACGTAGAGACAGAAATGACATGCCGCTGTGTAGATACGATCAATAACATACGACCGTTTAGTTGAATAAAACAACCTGACATTACTTATGTTGTAATTTGGCGCTATAGAGAACATGTCAGTGGGGCGGACCCCCACCCTGTTCTCATGGTAGGGGAAACACTCATAATTCCCACCGCTCCTGAAAGCGGCGGCCCTCACTGTCAACGTTTCTCCTTTTTTTTGCCGTCGCCATGGCAAATAGGTTTCGAGAAGGGTTCACGCCACGGATGCAGAGCCAGATACATTAGAAAGGAGGAATTACGTCTTTCAAGTTTTTATGATTTATTTATTCTGACAGATCTGGCGGGCCACAAATAACACATTATATGACCGATGTCGCGGGCTGTATGAAATCTGACCGCGGGCCGCCATTGGCTCGCGGGCCGGACTTTGGACACCCCTGGCATAGAGGGTCTGAGTAAAGGAGCTTTTAACTGGTTTTGAATTGGTGTCAGTTTAATACTAAATGAGTCGGAGAGAAGAACTTACATCGTTCCTCTGTTGTCTGTCTCCCCCCAGAGAGACCCAGAAGAAGCCCCCGGCCCGGCCGACGGCAGCCAAGCCCTCCATGAAGCCGAAGGCGTCGGACTCTGACTCCGCCTGCTCCGGCCTGGACGACCCGGAGTTGGCCCAGCTCAGTGCGGCCATCTTGGCTTTGGGGGGCGACCTACCCGAAGAGCTCCGCAGCCTCCCCTCTGACGCTCCCTCCTCGGCGGCTCGTCTTCCCGGTCCCGACGTCTTCGTCCCCCACGCCGCTCACCTGGGCGGCGGCGGCTCTCTGCCTTGGCCCGGCGCCCCGGCCGGCGGTCTCGCTCGCTTCCCGGCCAATCTGCCTCCTCCGGAGCTCCTGGCGCGGATCGCTCACTTCCCGACGTCCGGGCCTCTGCCGCCCGGACCGCTCCCCCAGATGACGGCCCACATGCATCCGCAAATGCCAAACCAGGCGGCGGCGGCGGGTTACCGGCCGCCGCCCCCTCAGGCCCCCCAGCCGGGCCTCGCGGCTCCGATCCCAATCCGGCCCTCGACGAGCACCGTGGCGAGCATCCAGGCCCCGATCCCGAGCTACGCCCCGACGCCGCAACACCACCACGTCCCGCCCGCGGCCTCGACTGGCTACACCGTGCCCCCGCAGATGGGGGCCTACCCCCAGTTCATGGCCCAACCAGGAATGCCCGTTCAAGGCCCGCCGCCCCAGCCGCAGAAGCAGCCGTACCCTCAGCCCGTCGGGCATCCGATGCCTCAGGGGTACCAGCCCGGGCCCCACCCTCACCTCCAGGCGCCGCAGGGCTTCCTCCACGGATACACGCCCCCTCCGCCCGGCGTCCCTCCCCACTACCAGCAGGTGTTCCCGGGTCAGCTGCAGCCGCATCAGCAAAACGGCTACCGGCCCCAGCTCCCACACGGCTACCAGCCTCCGCCGGGCTACGGGCCCCAGCACCACCCTCAGGTGATGCCCGGCTCCATGCAGCGGCCCCCGCAAGGCCAGGTGCATTCGCACGCCCCCCCGACGTCTCAGCCGGCGCCGCCCGTGTCCCAGCCCTACCAACAGATGCCCCCTGGACTCCCTCACCAGCACATGCCGCCGCAGCCGCAACACGTGTCGACGCCTCCGCCCCACCCCCACCCGCAGCTCCCGGGTGGCCCCGGAGCACAGATGCCCCCCGCGGGTCAACCGATGGCGCCCGTCTCGCAGAACTACACGCCCCCGTCGAATCAGCCCGTCCACCCCGCCCTGCTGCCTCAGGTGCCTCCAGCCTCGCAAGCTCACATGGCCCCCGGCGGTCCTCAGGTCCACCTGCCGAGGGCCCGATGCCACAGATGCCTCCCAGTGCACTCGCCCCGCAACATCAGCCCCAGACTGGACCCCCTCACCCCGGGGCGGTGTGCTACCCCGGGGGGGCCCCATTGATGCCCCAGCAGCCTCTGGCGCCGCAGCCCGCGGCCCCTCCTCCCATGGCCCACCCGCAGCCCCCCGCCGTGTACCCTTCGGCTCCAGGAGCCAATGTGCCTCCGGGCGCCCCGCAGCAACCCCCCCCCACGGGCCCCCGTGGCCCCCCCGCGCCGCACATGATGCAGCCCACACCCGGAGGTCCTCCGGCGGCTCCGGCGCCCAACGCCGTCCCTCCTTCCCCTTCGCCCTCCCCCTCCCCGTCTCCCTCCCCAGGCCCGACCTCTCTGAGTCTGAACCCCCAGCCGAGGCCCCCGGCGGCCCCCGCCCCCGGCGGCGCCGCTCCGCCCGCGCTGCCCTCCCCCTCCGCCGTCTCTCCCTCCACGTCGTCGTTCCGGCGCCAGAACTCGAGCACCGACGACCTCCTCTCGTCGAGCCCCGAGAGCCAGCCGGGAGGCCCCGAGGCCCCCGCCAACGTCCTCCAGCCCACCAAGGCGGACCCGCAGGACGGGGAGCGTCGCAAGAAGAGCTCCCAGGGGGTTCTGCTGATCCGGGGCGACCCGTACCAGGCGCCGGAGCGCGTCGCCCGTCTCCACGGCGAACTGGAGCGCTACCGGGCCCAGGTGGACTCCCTGGAGCGCCCCTCGGAGAGCGAGGGCGGCCTGTCGGTGCTGGACGCCCGCTGGAAGGAGCTGCAGGAGCAGCAGGAGAGGGACGCCCGGCAGCTGTCCATCGCCATCGCCCGCTGCTACGCCATGAAGAACCGGCACCAGGACGTCATGCCCTACGACGTGAACCGCGTGGTGCTGCGGTCGGGCAAAGACGACTACGTCAACGCCAGCCACGTGGAGGAGCTGTCGCCGTACTGCCCGCGGCTCATCGCCACGCAGGCGCCGCTCACCGGCACCGCGGCCGACTTCTGGCTGATGGTGTACGAGCAGAAGGTCTCCCTGGTGGTCATGCTGGTCTCGGAGCTGGAGCTGGAGAAGGTGGGCGGTTTGGTTGAGTGAGCTCCGGGATCGTTTACAGTCTTTAACAGATTAATGACGGTGTTATTGGTTTATTATGTCGTCTCCTGACCCAGTTGTAGATGATTAAATATTTATTTATTTAATTTGTTAGTAAGTACTTGACGGTTTTAAAATGATGAGGAAATAATTAAATAATTTCACTAATGTCCATTTAGTTATAAATAATTGCTTGAATGAAACTAGCTTAATTATTATTATTATTATTAATAACTATTAATGTTATTATTAACTATTAATGTTATTATTAACTATTAATATTATTTTTACTATTTAGAATAGCTCAAAATAAAAAGGACATAATCAGTGTTTTAAATGACCGCCCCTAAAGAAGCACCCTGTGAGTGTCCTTGTTCGTCTCCTTGTTCGTCTCCTAGCCCCTTGGGTTTTAAATGACCGCCCCTAAAGAAGCATCCTGTGAGTGTCCTCATTCGTCTCCTTGTTCGTCTCCTAGCCCCTTGGGTTTTAAATGACCACCTCTAAAGAAGCACCCTGTGAGTGTCCTCGTTCGTCTCCTTGTTCGCCTCCTAGCCCCTTGGGTTTTAAATGACCGCCCCTAAAGAAGCACCCCGTTCGTCTCCTTGTTCGTCTCCTAGCCCCTTGGGTTTTAAATGACCACCCCTAAAGAAGCACCCTGTGAGTGTCCTCGTTCGTCTCCTTGTTCGCCTCCTAGCCCCTTGGGTTTTAAATGACCGCCCCTAAAGAAGCACCCTGTGAGTGTCCTCGTTCGTCTCCTTGTTCGCCTCCTTGTTCGTCTCCTAGCCCCTTGGGTTTTAAATGACCGCCCCTAAAGAAGCACCCCGTTCGTCTCCTCGTTCGTCTCCTAGCCCCTTGTGTTTTAAAGTGGTCTCCTCCTCCCTCCCCCTCCCAGGGGAAGGTCATGCGCTACTTCCCGACGGAGCGCGGCCAGCAGCTCTCCCAGGGGCCCCTCACGCTCTGCCTCACCACGCAGAAGACGACGCCGACGCACGTGGAGCGCATGTTCAGCCTGCAGTACCGCGACCAGAGCCTGAAGCGCACCGTCGTCCACCTGCAGTTCACCGCCTGGCCGGAGCTGTACGGCGCCTCCTGTCTGTTTGGAGTTTCTGAAGGAGAAACCCGGAGCAACTTGTTTGAATCGCTCTTTGTTTGTGTTGGTCCTCAGGGGCCTCCCCGACAGCAAGAGCAACCTGCTGCGCTTCATCCAGGAGGTGCACGGACACTACCTCCACCAGAGGCCCCTACACACACCTGTTGTGGTGCATTGCAGGTGAGAGTGAGAGTGAGAGAGAGTGAGAGAGATCTCTACATTGCCAAATTATTTTTACGGCTAAGCTTTGGTGATGTAAAAAAAAAGAAATCCTTGTTTCTTATATTTGTTGAACTTCTCCTTTTCATCCGGACAGCGATCAATAAATTAGGAAAATACTTAACGACTAAAGTAATGAAAATGTATGTATGGAAAAAAAAATAAGTGTCACGCAACACAACGGTACGATAACAACATGTGCGACAACATTCTGAAGATAAAGTTATACATTAAAAGCTTTTATTGATTCACACGGGGACAGAAAGAAAGACAAATATATTCTAGGGACGTGTGAAAGTGTTTCTGAGAGAGAATGAGAGGCGGAGTCGTACGTCGTGTTCGTGAGAACTCGTCGCCGTGTCTCGAGTAACGAGCGTCTGCCCGCCTCAGCTCCGGCGTGGGACGCACCGGCGTCTTCTGCCTGCTGTATGCCGCGCTGCAGGAGCTGGAGGCGGGAAACGAGATCCCCGACCTTCCTCTGCTGGTGAAGAAGATGAGGAAACAGAGGAAGAACATGCTGCAGGAGAAGGTCAGACGCTTTCAGTTTCAGGAATGAAAACAAGTTGTAGCTCCGACGACTCAAAACCCGAGAGGGAAAAGGTCGTCAGATATAATTAAACTTTTTATAGATCGTCAGATATAAGTAAACTTCAACTTTTTATATTCTCCTTCTGTGCCTCCAGCTGCACCTGAAGTTCTGCCACGAGGCCGTGTTGAAGCACGCCGAGCTCGTCCTCCAGAGACACGGCGTCTCCACCTGCAGCAAGAACACCAGCGCCGCGGCCGCCAAGGTGAGAACGCACTCTGGGCCCGGGTCACGTGACCCTCCTGGGCCTGGGTCACGTGACCCTGTGATGAATACAAAGCTCTATGTTTTTATATATGTACACGTCTGTTGTAATGCACAGTGGATGTAAATGGCTGTATGAATGACGAGAAGATTTTTAAAGTGCCGACTAAAGAGCATGTTCATAATCAGAATATTTGTCATATTTATGTTAATTTTATGATTTAATTTAATTTATTGTTTATTTTATAAAGAGAATTGTAAAATATAGCACATTCTTATCTCATGTCCCAACAGTCTAAAAGATATTCCGTTGATATTTAGTTATATTAAAGAAATTAAGTACATATATATATATATATATGTATTTAATTACAAAATTAAATACGTATATATATATATTTAATTACAAAATTAAATACATAGATATATATATATGTATTTAATAAAAAAATAAAACATATATATATATTTATTTAATATAACAATTAAATACATAGATATATATTTAATAAAAAAATTTAATACATATATATATGTATTTAATGAAAAATATAATATATATTTTTTTACATTTGTTTTACTATAACTAAATATCAACGGAATATCTTTTAGACTGTTGGTGGGACATGAGATATAACTGTGTATATATATATATACATATACTTATATATATATACATTGTTGAGAAGTTTGTACATGTTACTAATAATATTATTATGGTCGTCAGACAACTGGCTGTTGACCTGCTGTCTGTTCTGAGGACAGACTTGTCAGACTATCTGAACCTGATAAAATAAAAGTAGATGGAACTAGTAATTGGTGAGTTCTCTTGTTTCCCCGTCCTCTCTCTCCTCCGCAGTCGTACTCGAGACAGGAGTCCCAGCAGGACATCGTCCTGGGCGCCGACATGCCCATCAGCTCCATCCAAGCCACCATCGCCAAGCTCAGCATCCGGCCGCCGAGCGCCACCGACCCCGCCATGGAGGCGGCCTGCGGCGCCGAGTCGCCGGCGGACGCCGTCCCGCCCGTCCTCGACCCGCCGGGCGACGCCCCGCCGCTCCGGGAACCCTTCCCCCCCACCGTCCCCCGGCCGCCCTCCTCCTTCAGCCCGCCCCTCTCCTCCCCTACACACTCTCCGCCGCCGCCCAACGGCCTGGACGCCGCCTCCTCCCCCTCCACGCCGCCGGCGACCGCGCCCGGCGACGCCCCGCCCCCCGCCCCGGCTCCCCTGGAGCTGCTGGCCGCGCTGACGCCCGAGGCCTTCTCCATGGAGGGGGGGGGCAAGGGGAAGCAGCGGGTCACCAAGCAGAGCTTCTTGCAGCCGGCGGAGGGTCAGGGTCTCCACGGGACTCGGGGGAAGGAGGGCGACGACCCGCTCAGCAGCCTGGACCCGCTCTGGACCCTCGGCAAGCCTCGCTGAGCCCGCCGAAGAAACAACAACAACCCGACAGCGTGAGACATTTCACCAAGACGTGCCTGGTGGCAGACGGTCGGGTTCAGTTTAGGAGTTTCCTCTGGGGGGGGGGGCGATACCTGAGACACAAACGCACTTGCTTCTCCATCGCCGGTGGCTTCTGGGACTCGCTCTGCACTCGTCTGTCGTCCTTTGTTCCTCCCGTCGCTCTTTGCCGCTTTTTATTTCCATGTCTGGATGTTCTGCACGCCGCAGCGCCAGGAGAAAAAAAAATCCCAGCATGCACTCTACTTTCATAGCCCCTCTCCCCCCCCCCTTTTTTTTTCCCAGTATGGTGTTCGCCTGCGGGGTTTTTTTGTTTACTGGACGCAAGGAGTTGCAGGCCAGAGGTGTGTTTGTTTTTTTAATGGACACAGAATGCCCGTGCGGCTCCGTCGTCACGGTAACAGTCGCAGCACACGTAATCGGCACGTCCTAACCAAGTTGATTTATTTTATCTGTGTCTGTAACACTGTAAATATCTTAAATAAAGTTAGAATATTCCAAAAGTACTTCTGGTAAACATTCGTTGTTGTAAAAAAATTAATCAATAAAAAAATTTAATGAATCCAGCAGACAGACGATGTTTGGAGTATCAAAGCCTCTTTTATTTTGAAAATTAGTACAAAGTCTTGCGCTTTTATGTTTGTGTGTGTTACAAAACGGTAACTAAATTACCTGTAGGACCTCTGGATTTAAAGACCTACCTTTCTTCAGCTTGTAAAATCAAATTCACATTGCAAGAAAAACAAATAACAAAAACCTACAGACGGGACTAAAGCTTCAAAACTACGGCTCACGGGGGTTAACCTGGTCGTCGGGGGGGGGGGTCAGTAGTGCATTTAATTAGTGTCTCGATACTGTGACGGATATTTAGTCGCCGTTTGTTTTCTGTATTTTTTGATTTGTTCGTCACGACATTCAGCAGACGCAGTAATGACGGCTGGGAGGAAATACATTCTGTGGAGGGTTCAGGGACGCGTGTTGAACCTGAGGCGTTCTCTAAGCAGGTGTTCAGGGTCAAAGGTTAAACACCAATTGACTGTTAGTTGTATTACTGTATTTAAAGAGTTAAACATTTCATCTCTTCACTAGCCATGAAGGCAGAAACGATTAATGAGTAAATGAGACTAATTTTATCAAGAGTTTCAATAAAAAGATTCTCAATCAGACTTAAATTATGCATCCGCCCAATTAAATCAACCGATTGATGCACTGAGCGGAGTCGGCACGATGCTGCTGTGCAATATTTTTAATATATGAAAACATTTAGAGTTGTTTTCCCGATACTTTATTATTAATTTTTTTACTGATGAGAGCCTGAAGGCATCGTAACGCTCCTCTGTGCACATGTGCAGTGCCGATCGGGGCTGTTCTTAAGAACTGTTCTCAGATCAGTGCATTTAAAGCTGCATCGGAGGCTTCAATGGCTTCAGTAGGAGTTCTGTGTGTATATACATATATTTATTATGTATATATAATGTGAAGCTTGTGGAAATGTGTTATTCCTCTTGAAGATCTGACTTTGCACATCGACAGTGAATGAGAAATTATTTCTTGTTTGTACCGTCAGTGTAATTTTTTTTTTTATGTTAAAAAAAATCTGTCGCTTCAGATTTTAGGATATGTTGTAATCAGTTCGCTAAAATTGACTCCGGAAAAAAAAATGCACCATCATCTTAAAACAATTGAGCACAATAAAAGCATCCATGTGTGTATATATATAAATATTTATTTATAGATAATATATATAAATATTTATATATTAGTAGCTGACAGGTGCATCAATCAGCTGTTTTTAAAAGAGACACCAGACGAGAGGACAAACTAACCACCATCTTCTTCACATTTCTCCCTGGCTCGCTGGATAAAGAACATTAACGTAACTTTAGTCGTGGCTCCGGGGCCAAAACAGTCTAGAGGTGAAGCAGCTACAGCAGTTTCTTTTTTTTTAATCTCTAAAAAGGGCACAATTTATTCAAAAAATACGACAGCCAATGTAAACATGACGTCGGCTAACGACAGCCTGTGCAGAACTAAGTCAGTATTCTCATCCAAAATTTAAGCATGTTAGAAAAGAATGGAGGTAGCCTGATGAAGGTGTAGCATGTGGGGGGGGGGGCTCTTACATCAGTAACCCTCAGAGGTCGAGGGGGGGCCTTTCACTTCAGTGTTTCCAGTTCAACTTCACAAGTAAATCGCTTTATACGCCTCCCCTCCCCCGCCCCGAATTGATAATCATCATCATCTTACATGTATTTAATTAATTCAATTTGTTTTAGTCTCGTTTAAAAGCTGGGATCAGCCATTCTTAAACAAACCGTTATTCAAAGAAAAAGGTATCGCTAATAAATAATAGAATTATACATATAAAAACAGGTTTACTTTGTACAGTAATCATCAGTTCTCACACACACACACGCTCACACTCAACCAGTTTTTGTTCTCAGCAGTGTTATGCCATAAAAGGGCCTAGATTCATTCATTCAGTCTCCAACACACACTACAGCTCATCCCATCGGGCCTCGGCCTGAAGAGCTCGCCGTGGCTGCACTTTGCTGTCTGAGCGAAAGAGGCAGCAGGAATATAAAATACATTTTTTTTTAAAGGAGACACTTATCTTCCTCTCTGGGCGGGTGGGGGTCACAGTGAGGCCCCACCCGAATAAGCAGCATAGAGGGCAGAGCCACAACAACAACAAAAACTCATAGAAAAAATAAAAAAAAGGGAAAAGCTCTGGCGACGGGTGGCTCCTCTAAGAGTGACACACATCCAGCTTTTCTTGGCCCTCCTAAATGTCACCGACTGGGGGATCAAAGGGTCCGTCGGCCTCCTCCTCCTCCTCCTCTTAGACGATGCAGCGGGTTGCACAATCAGTCCTCCGCTCATCACATCCAGGCTCGTACTCAAAAACAACACAAAAAGAGCTTTTGTGTCCTCTGGGTGTCGGAAACAACACGAGAGAGAAAAGAAGAGGCGAGTCGAGGTCGATGAGCGGGAAGAAGGACGCTCCGAGTGCGTGTTTTGTCCTTTCTTTCCCGGCGCCCACCTCAGTCGAGTTTCTCAAGCACAGAGGGAACGTACACCAGGCTGAGCTCGCTGCCAAAGTCACAGATGATGGCGGCGTTGTCGAGCACGAGCAGCTGCCGGACGCCCTGGCCGTCGCTGCTCTGGCCGAGGTAGACCGTCTGCAGCAGGTCGCCGAAGTTCAGGTCCCAGAAGGAGACGCAGCCCTGGCCCCCCGTCACCAGGAGGGACTCGGAGATCACCCCCAGGCTGGCCCCGCAACCCAACTCCTGGGGAGGGGGGGGAGGGAGGGAGAGAGTGAATGAGAGAGAGAGAGGGAGGGAGAGAGTGAGCATGAGAGAGAGTGAGGGAGAGAGAGAAAGAGAGTGAGGGAGAGAGAGAGAGTGAGGGAGAGAGAGAAAGAGAGAGTGAGAGTGAGGGAGAGAGAGCGAGAGCGAGAACGAGAGAGAGGGAGAGTGCGCGAGAGCGAGAGAGAGAAAGTGAGGGAGAGAGTGAGTGAGAGAGAGAACGAGAGTGAGAGAGAGAGCGAGAGAGAGCGAGTGAGCATGAGAGAGAGAGAGTGAGAGAGTGAGAGAGTGAGAGAGAGAGCGAGAGAGAGAGAGAGAGAGGAGAGAGAGTGAGAGAGTGAGAGTGAGAGAGTGAGAGTGAGGGAGAGAGAGAGTGAGAGAGGAGAGGTGAGTGAGGAGAGGTTAGAGTGAGAGAGAGAGAGAGTGAGGCGAGAGCGAGAGAGAGAGCGAGTGAGGGAGAGAGAGTGAGAGAGAGCGAGTGAGAGAGAGAGAGAGAGAGCGAGAGCGAGAGCGAGAGAGAGAGAGAGAGAGAGAGAGCGAGAGTGACGGAGAGTGAGAGAGTGAGAGAGAGAGAGAGAGAGAGTGCTTGTGTTCTTGTTCTCCTCCAGAGGTCCAGCCGTACCTGCTGGATGGAGTAGAGCTTGATCCCGGTGCTGCGGTCCCAGACACAGATGAGGTCATCCAGTCCCGAGCTGATGACGCAAGAGGTGGTGCAGACGAGCGACGTGACGTCGCCGCGGTGACCGTAAACATGGCTGACGCGACTCCCCGTCAGGACGTCCCACAGGCAGATGGCGCCGTCTTGGCCGCCGCTCGCCAGAACCATCGTCTGGGGAGAACCGGGTCACAGATGAACGTCTGACATTCGTTAAGACTCCTTAACTCTTTGACGTTTAGAGATATTATCGTACGTTTTAATGACGTTTTACGGAACACGCGACATTTCTCAGACAAATGTGAAATAAAAAAAACATAGTATAGCGTTTTGAAAAAAGGAAACGGTTCACTGCAGAGGGTTGGCGGTTCAATCCCCGCACTAGCATGTTGAAAAGAGGCATAGTATAGGGTTGACTGTGGGTCAGTGGGTAGCAGGTAAGTCTTTCAATCAGGGGGTTGGTGGTTCAATCCCCGCAGTAAAGTTAGTATGTTGAAAAAAGTCAAAGTATAGCATGATGAGAAAAAGAAGAAAAAAAGTCAGAGCATGTTGAAAAAATTAAAGTATGGGGTCGACTGTGGGTCAGTAGGTCTGTTTTTCCATCAGGGGGTTGGCGGTTCAATCCCTGCCTTAGCAAGTTGAAAAGAGTCATAATAAGCATGTTGAAAGAATTCATCGTATAGCGTCGACAATCCTCGATTCAATCCCCACCGGAGCATGTTGAGAAAGTCACAGGAAAGTTAGAATGCTGAAAAGTAACAAGTATAGGGTCGTCGGCGGTCAGCAGGTCCGTCTTTCAATCGGAGGGTTGGCGGTTCAATCCCCTAGCATGTTGAAAAAAGGAAGTGTATTACATTCCACGGAGGAAAGAACCACTAATGCTGCTTCATACTTTGTTGCTCCGCTCAACTTGTGAATACTCAAACATCTCGGTGACTTATCGAGTAATAATCGAGCGACATAACGAATCAATAATGAAATTCGTTGCCGACTGTTCTCATAGCCGACGGTCGGAGCGGACCTGGTCGATGTAGAGGGCCGTGATCCCTCCAGAGTGGCCCTGCAGCGTGAAGAGGCAGCACGAGTCCTCCAGGCGGTACACCTGGGAGACGAGCAGGGAGACGAGGCGTGAGGATTCAACGGGAACACGAAGGAAACGGTTTGTGTCGCTGTGACCCGGTCGGGGCGTTACCCGGACGGTGTGGTCCTGGCTGCCGGTGACGACCCGGCCGGCCGCCGCCCGCAGCACCGTGATCGGCTTCTGGTGGGCGCACTGGACCGAGCGCGTGAGCTGGCAGCTGATGACGTCATCGCTGCTGTAACAGGGGGAGGGAGGCACGCTGCCCCGCCCAGGGGCACCTAGGAGGAGGAGGAAGATTAAAGAAGAAGGAGGAGGAGGAAATAGGATGATTAAAGAAGATGAAAACGACGAAAAAGAAGGAGGAGGAGGAAGAGGAAGATTAAGAAGATGAAAAAGAAGAAGGAGGAGGAGGAAGAGGAAGATTAAGAAGATGAAAAAGAAGGACGAGGAAGATTAAGAAGATGAAAAAGAAGGAGGAAGAGGAAGATTAAGAAGATGAAAAAGAAGGAGGAAGAGGAAGATTAAGAAGATGAAAAAGAAGAAGGAAGAGGAAGATTAAGAAGATGAAAAAGAAGAAGGAAGAGGAAGATTAAGAAGATGAAAAAGAAGAAGGAGGAGGAAGAGGAAGATTAAGAAGATGAAAAAGAAGGAGGAGGAAGAGGAAGATTAAGAAGATGAAAAAGATTAAGGAGGAAGATTAAGGAGAAGATTAAGGAGAAGATGAAAGAAGAAGAAGGAGAAGAAGGAGAAGAAGATGAAAGAAAAAGAAGATGAAAGAAGAAGAAGAAGGAGAAGAAGAAGGATCTTTAAAAAGGTAGCTTTTGGTTGTTCCAAGGTTTAGGCTCAAAACTAAAAAGAACATCTCTTTTAAATCTCGTCTTAATAACCCACTTTCTTGTCACGCCGTCTTTTTACTACTTTTTTTTATATTATAACCGATTTTACATAATTATTGTCTTTATTTATTTTATAACTTGGCACAATAAACAATAAACTCTTTAATCAGGGTTTAACTTGCACCCGAGTTTGTCTTTTAGTTGGTTAGTTTATGAATAAAGTTTTTCTCCAGCTGGAGTGAACAATTATTGTCCTGAACCGTTCGTCTGACGATCATTTTCTCGATCAATTTCACATTTGAGAACCTCAAACAAGAAAATGTCAGTTTATCAATAAAAAATAAAAAACAGTCAGCAGATTACATTTCTGTTTATCGACTAATCGTTGCAGCTCTCAGATGCGACGTGGAACAAAGTAAAGACGTTTCAGTCCATCGCTGCACGTCCTCGCTTTACGGTTGTACGTATTTTACACGTTAACACATCTGTAAGAGCCACGAGGACGAGGTCTATAAACGACGTCGTGACGGGGAGTTGATTTGCTTTGTGTATATCGTTACGGTATCAGCGTTCTTCCACATGTTGACCAGTGGATTTCCAGGACTTTTCAATGACTTTTCCAGGACTTTTCACCAAATGTCCGTGACCAAACTAAAATCTCGGTATGAACATGAACAATTTAGAAAATGTTGCGTATCGAGAGCGTACGCCGGCTTATATTTTGAGCGTCTTTCTTTAAAAAAACATATTAATTATTTCAAACTCGGCATAAATGAACACGTGATAACAAATTTCCATGACTTTTCCAAAACTTTTATGATTGAAAGTTTTTTCCATGACTTTTCCAGGCCTGGAAATGACCATTTTAAAATTCCATGACTTTTCCAGGTTTTCCATGACCGTACGAACCCTGAGGTATCTTTGTTTACATAAAATAAAGATAAGCAGAAAAGAAGCGATACGTCACGTTATTGGACGTAAAGGAAGTCGGTGCGTCTGCAGCTCGTTTCGCGGCTCAACAAAAAAAACACCCGGACGGAACGCCGCCGCCGCGTCGTTCTTGGATCCGTTCCCCGACGCTGTGAATAATTAGGAATGCAGCGTGCCGCGGCGCCTCACCTCGGTACTGCAGCAGACCCAGAGGTTTGTTTATCTCGACGGTGAAGAAATCCAGAGACCCGTTCAGCCGCGCCGCGACGATTCTGGAGAGGAAAACAAGCGGAGGATAAACGCTCATGTTCGTCTTACTCTAGCAAATAAAAAAACCATTAAAAAGAACAACGTGTACGATCTAGCCGGGTTTAAAATCAATAAAAGGACAAGACAAAATGTACTGAAAAGGCAATGAAAGACACGAGCGTCGCGTGGACATAGCGATCACGACACGTTCTGACAGAAAGTGAATAATCGATGGAGGTGAAGCTCACGATTAGAGATCAGCGGAATAATTTACTCCTCCGTGAAAACGACTCATTTCTGCTCCGGGTCAATAACATCGACAACAAAAAAGATCCGCATGCAGCAAAATGAAGATGTCACCTGTTGTTGAGGAAGGCGAGCGCCGTGATGCCGGACCCTCCGTCTTCGTTGACGCAGCGGAGCGACCCCTCTATTGCGTCCCACAGCTGTAGAACATACAGGAGAACAAGGGTTCATGAACGCCACACGCTCATCCTGCGGCGTCGAGTTCATTTAAATGAAAATTTTAGTCTTTACCAAACATGAAGCGTTTAAAGAGAGGTATCTGATGCATATTGATATCATCAAAATCACTAGAATGAGAATTAAAATATTGAGTAGGCACTGACACTTTGACACAGTATGTCTTTAACCCTCCTGTTACCTTTAGGGTCAATTTGACCCCATTCAATGTTTAACCCTCCTGTTACCTTTATATTTACTGACATCTTTTACCCTCAGGGTCAATTTGACCCCAGCAATTAAAACCTCCAGAAAATTATTAGAATTAATATTGTTTCCCAAGTTTAAGTGTGAGGTACTCTATGTTTGTTTGTTGATACCTAAATAGCCCTTTAAATATATAAAAAAGTTGATATTTCTTATATGTTTGACACAGTGAAAAACAGCCTGGGGTCAAATTGACCCCGAAGAACACCGACGTTAAACATTGAATGGGGTCAAATTGACCCTAAAGGTAACAGGAGGGTTAAAAAAAGACTTCTTCTGGTCATCGTCTTTTATAGAAAAGACATATAATGATGACGATGATAGACGTGACCCACCTCCAGTTTCCCGCTGCTCCTCCCTGCAGCTATCAGGTTCCCTCTCAGCTCCAGGGCCCAGACGGAGCTCTCCCGTCCGCCGCCGCCTGCGTCCCCGCCGCGGACGCTCTGTCCTGGGCCGAGTAGGCGGCCGCGTCCCCCGAGCCGGGCCGGCTGTGGAGCCGAGCCCCCGAGGGCGGCGGCGAGGAGGAGGAGGGAGAGGGGTAGGTGGCCGGCGAGGGGGGCTCGTGCTCCATGTAGGCGCGCTCCACCAGACCCCCGAAGTCAAAGCCGTGCAGGGGCGGCGTGCAGAGGTGCGAGGGCGGCTGCGAGGCGAAGTTGGTGTCGATGAGCGGGGTGAGGTCGGGCTGGTCGTTGAACAGAGTCGGCCACGAGGGCACGGCGCGGCGCCTCAGCGGGTAGCCCCCTCCCTCCTCCTCCTCCTCCTCCTCCTCTTCCTCCGGTAGGCCGGCGCAGGCGGGGCCGAGCGTCTCGGGGCCGAGGAGCCCCGACTCCGCCGCCCCGTAGCCGCCGTCCCAGCCGTCGCGCTGCTCGCAGCAGCCGCTGCTGCTGCCGCTCCGTCGGAGCCTGAGGGGGAAACGGGCGTCATGAGACGGCGGCTCGCGGATAAATCAATCTGCTGGTGCTATTGGTGGAGGTCGAGATGTTTATTCTTATTATTGTCAGCATTACAGGACAGAAACTTGTACTTCAGCACATTTCTGGTCATTTAAAATGTCATTATGTCATCATCACACAGTTTGAGCATCAGAGAAAACTTTTCAACTATGAGATATGTCAAATGTCCTAAACAACAGAAAGGAAGTCACTCAGATGTTTGTTTATGTTCTGGGGTTCAGGTAAAAACAATCGGCCTTTCAGATTATTTTAAAACTCAACATATGGGGCTCAAAACAAAGTACATATTTTTTTTTTTAAACGTGAGATTCTACAACAACTAAGCATGTTTTTCAGCGGCCGTGGTCACGTTTAGCTGCGTCAGCAGAGGTTTGAATACGAATAAAATGCTCACCCGTCGTTCGGGATGACGGTCAAACAGTCGCCGGTCTGAGTGTCCCAGACCCGAATCTGTCCGGCCAGGCAGCAGCTGGCCAGCAGCATCCCGTCACTGGCCAGGCACTCGATGTCCTGAGAGACAGAAACACAGAGCGTGAACCACGAGGAGGAAAGTAGAAACACGGCGTGGTCGATGAAAATAAACACGTGACATGCAGACCAGACACGTGTCATTGAAATAAGTGGATAAGTAAATCTGTTATTGGTTTTTCTGTTGCCTGTCGAAGCACTTCGTGAATTCAGTTTCTAAAAAGATGCTCGACAAATAAAAAAGGCATTATTATTATTTTCCAATCTATTCGATTCAGTTTATTTTGTATCGCCCATTATCACAAATTACAAATTTGCCTCAGAGGGCTTTACAATGTGTACGCGTACGACATCCCTGACCTTTGACCTCACATCGGATCAGGAAAAACTCCCAAAAAAGAGAAAAAACCCTTTTACAGGATAAAAAGGGAAGAAACCTTCAAGAGAGCAAGAGAGGAGGATCCCTCTCCAGGATGGACGGGTGAAGAGACGTCATGTGTACAATCTAATGATGAGAAACAGGCCAATGCCAACACATTGGGCCTATTTGGGGAAACAAGCCATCAAGCAAGAGCTCATCACGTCTGAATTGAGGATGAGGAGTTCCTGTTTGCAACGACCTATGACCTCTAACAGAGTCATGGGCGTTTAAGCGTGACGGGCGTGAGACGACGCCGCCACGAGTTCCACGAATCTCTTCCAAAACAAATTCCGGAACTTTCCCTCGACGGGAAAAAAAAACCCGCCATCGAGCGGAACTCTGTCGAAAACGCCGCCGCCCTCCGTGAAGCGCTCGGACCGGTCCTTCGCCGCGCTCACCATGCTGTGGCCCCTCAGCAGCAGCGGCGAGATCTCGCTGACGGGCGGCGAGTAGCCGTAGTCGTCGCAGGGCAGGTCCCCTCGGCGCCGGCGCCCGTGCACCACGCCGTTCTGGCCGTAGTTGCGCGGGCAGAGGACCCGGTAGAGACAGAAGAGCAGCAGGACCAGGAGGACGCCGGCCGCCAGGCCCAGAGCTGCCACCCTGCGTGGGGGGGGGGGGGGGGGCAAAGGAGGAGTCAGACCGCCGCAGATTCACAGTACAACCAGTGGCCATGTTTGTATATTTAATTCGGAATTAGCTCTCATTTTTAACAATGAATAATGTAATTTTCTTTATTTTATGATTTAATAAATAATTATACTGCACGTTTGAAGTAGTTCATGAACACAACATCACAACAGAGAGCTCGGTCTCCCCCAAAAACTATTCTACGGGTATTAATTTGCTAATTCCGATCGACAAAAACCTGAAAATAATATCTCTAAATCTCGTGTTGAGCATTTAACCAGAATCACACATTCCCATTGAAGGACTCTTCATCTTCTACCTGCTGAGGAATGTGGCGTAACCGTGACGATGAAACCCGCGGAAGGGGCGTGACCACCTGGAAACACGCAGCTGCGAGCCGACGTCAGGAGGGCGTGATGATGGAGAGACACGCGTTTTCTTTCATTAGACGGCGGAGGAAATGAGATGAAGGACAGACGCCAGATAACGGCGCGATGGCGGGCGTTTTATGGCCCGTGTGTCCGTTTATTACCGATATCGTGCGACCTTGAGGGCCATAAAAGGCGCGATTAAACTAAACGTATTATCCACCATCGTTAGCGATGACACTAAAAGGTTTCTCGCCGACTCAAACCAGATGTTGCGATGACATCATTTCCAGGCTTTCAAACCCCTTGGAGGGTGTTCCTGACATTCCTGAGCAGGACGCGTCGTCCTGTCCTCGCGCGACAAGCGGACGCCAGTCGGCCGTTGTTTGCTCTCGGAGCACGAAGCCCTGAATGAATAACGTCCCGGGGGCGGTCAGCGAGGGCGTTTGTGTTCTCGGCTCGAGCTGCATGTAAAGTCAGATCTGGTTGAAAGATGGAGCCACGGGTCTATATAACCCCCGGGAGGCCACGGGCGTGTTGCAATATTTACCGTGACGGGCTCTCGCCGTTCCCAGATTAAAAATAGGCCCTCGTCTCGTTTACGTACCGATTAGAATCGGTCACACGGTGTAATTCCAACAACAAGACGGGTTCAGTACCGTAGAAAAAGGGTTCTGATGTTACAGAGAGATGGATGTGTGTGTGTGTGTGTGTGTGTGGGGGGCAAGACAGTCCTGCCAAAGTAAACACACCCACGCCAGAGTCGAGGAGGCAGGAAGTGATCACAAGAAATAACTGGAGCTGCCGTTAAATATTATTTAGTTTATCGATTAATATGCTGATTGTAGTTGTAATTTTTTTTTTTTTTTTAAACGGAGCAGAATATAGCGCTCAAAAACAAGAGCTGTGCATTAAAGGAATCTTAAATTAGATTTAAATTCATAATGTATGTTTCATTTAACTTGGGGTGATTAGTCTTAAAACAGATGTCTTGAAAGAAAGTCAATTATGTTATTGGTTGATTATATTGAGGTTGAACCACAGGTAAGAGGTAGAAAAGGGATTTTTTTTTTTTTTTTGGGTGAAACCCGTTAAGCTTATTGTTGGATTAGAGGAATTCCTCATTTCTTCTCTTTCCTACTCAAAGATTCTTCCCATTTATTGACTCGCGTTGAGAGAAACATTGAGTCAAACGTAATGCTAACGCAGGAGGGCGTTGGCCGATCGGCTTTTCCTTTTTAATGGCTCGCGGTCACATACACAACATCGTTGCCAAGAAGACAATCCGCCTGTGTTGCAACTTTCACCCCCGCTTGCGAAGGTCGCGACCCTGAACCGACTTCAGCTGATAGCCCTTGGTATCTGGCGTCCAACAGATGAAACAAAAAGAACTCGGCCTTCCACTTCGTCACGCTGGCAACACGCTGCCTTACGCAACACTGCTACAGGAAAAGCTACAGAACTAAATAAATGCGTATTTCAGTTTCTCGACGTCTTCCTCTGTTACATCACCAACTAGAAGATATTTTTATGGCCCCTCTCAGGCAGAGACAACGCTCCCTTTCCTTCGTCTCTATTTTAGATAAGATAACCATCACTGCGGTGACCCTGACGCGGTGAACTTCTCCTTTATTCTCTTCTCCTGGAAGCTGAATGAGCTAATGATTTTTCCGACAGGCCTCGTCATTCAACACATGTACACATGTATAAAACACCAGAACGCTGCACTAAAAACAAATCAACAACAAACTCAAATCTATCCGTATTCATCGTACAATTCATCGCATTGAAAACCAGTAAAAAAAAAAAATGTAAGTGCGTTTTTTTTTTATCAGCGACAATATTGCATTTTGATATAGTCTGGAAAAGGTAGTTGAGGAATATTCAGTCATAGATTCGATGAACCCAGTGAATGTGTTCTCCTTTGCTCATCGATCGCCTCCAGAAGAGACTAAAACAAAAAGGTTTCAATGTCCACGGTGCAATCAGTTCAATGACACCCTGGGGGGAAGGCCCAAGGACAAGGACCTTTCCCTGCTTACACCAGGCTGCGTGTGTGTGTGTGTGTGTGTGTGTGTGTGTGGGCTGTTTTTTGCTTTAAACCAGGTGCAGACGTCCACAGAATCACATTATCTATTTATGGCTGATTTACGAGAGATTCCATATTGTATAACCATAAAAAGTCCAAACTGGATACTTTTATTATAGGCACTGTGCAAATTATGCAAAGCTTACAGCGTGGCGTTTATGTCACTATCACAGCTAATGACGCAATAAGAAATAATGGCATTGCGTAAATTTTAAGTCGAGTCTTCATTTCTACTTTCTATACGAGCAGAAAAGAGCGAGCCCATCAGCGTCATTACGTTATCAAATATATAGAATCGTTTCCAGACAACTACTTACCGTTATTCTTTATTGTATATATACTTTTGTTTTATTTGATAGCATGTATTATCTGTGTAGATGTGCTGTTCTGCTTTTACTTTTATAAAAAACCCAAAAAGTGAAAAAATTAAAAGAAAGAAATATCCAACCTTATATTTCTCCACAACTTACTGTCCAATAACCTCCTGTTGAGCTCTTAAAACTGACTTATTTAGCTCAGTGTCCGTGTGTATGTGTGTGTGTGTGTGTGTGTGTGTGTGTGGACTCACTTGTACAGTGTGAGGTCCGTCTGTAGATCTGCAGACACTTTGGGAATGGATGGAGGGGGGTGCCTCGTGTCCTGAGGGTGCCGCGTCTCGACGGCCTCTTGAGGACTCAGGTGTACCGTGACGGGGATGACGGGCAGGATGCTGATGTACCTGATGGCGAGAATTCCGGTAACGACATTAATGTAGGTCATAAAACCCGATAACGGGTCGATTTAGTCTGAGATCTTAGCCAGTGTTCTCACGATCGGTGAACGAGCTGACGTAAAGAACTGTTAAACTCACCTCTTGGCTAAAGTGATGTTGTAGTAGCTGAAGAGCGACGGCCAGTGCCTGAAGGACAGCCTCCTCCAGCCCTCCTCGTCCTCCGGCCCCCAGGTGATCTGGGGCACGGCGGGGGGCGGGACCTGGGGGAGGGGCCCCGCCTGGGCGGCGCCGTGGTGGCCCTGTGACTGGTTCTCGGGTAAGGGGGTGGGATCCGGCGGCGGGCGGATGCCGAGGGCGCTGGTGGGATCGCCTCCGCGGAAGACGGGCGCCACCCCGAGGTGAGGGGCCAGGCCGCCTCCTCCGGGATCTCCCAGGGGGCTTTGCTCGGACACCTGCGCGGCCAGGTAGGTGCGTATCCCGGCCGGGTCGGTGTAGACGAGGATGCCGATCCAGATCACCGTGCCGACCTGGAGACGAGGCAAACGGAGATGAGATTTGACGATGGTTTGACACGCAGGTAGAAGTCGGCTCTCGGGTGCAGCTGACTGAGCCGACGTCTTCTCACCATGATGATGCGCTGAGCCAGGCGCGTGCGGGCCAGGAAGTACACCACGCGCAGCCTCTTGGGGAGCCGGAGGTTCCTGAAGGACGGGGTCTGCAGGGTGATCGTGTGGGGGGAGGGCCGCGGCGGAGGGGGGACCTCTCGTATACGCAGCGGACCCGGCTTGGGTGGCGGCAGACCCGCTTCGGCCGGCAGCCGGCGGTTCAAATCCGCCAGCTGGGGGAGGGGTTAAAAAGATTTACACATCTTGGACACTGCGTTGAAGACAAAACGGATAATCTAACAAAAACTAAAAATCTATATTTATATATACGTAAATATGTTTATAAATAAAATACATGTTCATTTGAAAAAATATTTATAGAAGTATATTTATAGATAAATACATATTTATAAATAAAATACATGTTCATTTACAAATATTTATAGAAGTATATTTATAGATAAATACATATTTATAAATAAAACACATGTTCATTTACAAATATTTATAGTATATTTATAGATAAATACATAATTATAAATAAAATACATGTTCATTTACAAACATTTATAGAAGTATATTTATAAATAAAATACATGTTCATCTACAAATATTTATAGAAGTATATTTATAGATAAATACATATTTATAAATAAATATTTATAGGCTCTATAAAGGCCGACCAGAAGAGACATTCACAGTCGGGACTCAATGGTGGTAAATATTTACGCCCGTATGTCTATGAAATGTGAGAGTTCTCACCTCCATGCGTCGGATGTCTATAGATAGCACCGTGGTGAAGAAGAACATCTGCAGGAAGAAGTCAGACACCAGCCCAACCACCGCAAACAGACAGAACTCCTGTACGTACGGAGAGAAGCCAACGGGTCTGACGTTAACAAACCGGTAAAAACAGGCTCGGACTATTATTTCCAATATTTTTGTTTTTGCTGATGCAGCATTAGGACCACATTCCTGTTACCTGGATAGCCGGCACCAGAGTGAAATATCCAATGAGGATGATGCACAGTTCAGTGGCCATGTTCTTCATGATAGACCAGCTCTCATTACTTAGACCTGGAGAGAGAAAAACAAAACAAAACATTAAAACTGGGGTTGGTAAAAGTGTTGCTGTACCTGAACACACAACACACACAAAGACAGACACACACACACACACACGGACAGACACACACTATCCTTACCCTGAGCGATGCGGAGTTTGACCTCGAGGTCGACAGGGGTGGACACCACGGACTTGGTGAGGACCAAGACGTTTTCCAGGCCGATCACCACCACCAGGTAGGGAAAAATCTCCCTGCAGGAGGAAAACAATGAAATCATTAAACACGGCAACACAACGACACCAGCACTCACGTCTGAGCGTCTTCATATACGTAATATTAATATCCCACATTTGATGTTCACACATCTGTGACATAAGTCCAAACGACATTAAGCAGAACAATATCTGGCAGGTGTCTGCTGGGACCCCCCCCCCCTCCACTCCCCTGAAAGAGATTACTTTGAGAGTATAGTTAAGCTCGTACGGTAGAAGTGAATATAACTGGGTCACGGAAGAGCCAACCGCTCTGCATGTTACATCAGACGTATTTCAGCAACACTGTACACCACACACACACACACACACTCTGCTCAGCACTTTATCAGGAGCCCTCTATGTGGAGTCCACCGCGAGTACGCTGGACGAGTAGCTGGCCTGCGTATATCTTTGTTATGATGACCGTGATGTTTATTCAAAAACACACACAGTAGGAGCACGGCCCCCCGAGCAGACTTGGTGTGGATGTCGGTCGGGGGTCACGCCACAAAGTCGGCTTTCTAATAATCCGCAAACGATTGGACAGCCATTAAAATGTCCACGGCGCCACCCCACTCGCGGAGTCCCACCCACATGTGCCCCGCCCATTCTGCTTCATCCGTACCAACGCACAGGCCTGTCCCTGTGTAAACATTAACACCGCTTCCATGTAAAACTCAATGCAGAGGAAGTGGGAAGTCAATAAGCTGGAATGCGTGTGTGTGTGTGTGTGTGTGTGTGTGTGTGTGTGTGTGTGTGTGTGTGTGTGTGTTTTTCGTGGCCCTGTCCTTGTCTTTCAGGAATTCAGATAAGAGATAATGATGAAACTGTAACTGTCTGTTGGGGCAGTAAATATTAACAGGATACATGTTGAACGTCAACAGCCGAGCGGAACGAGGGCCGCAGAGAACCAGAAGCTACATTTACATATTTTACCTGTGACGTGGGGGTTGTCACGGTGGATATGCACAAATTAAATGCTTTTATTTTTTTAAAGTGGTCGTTCCTACCCTCCGTTGAGCGTGGGCGTGAGGCCGAACAGCGTGCAGAGGCCCACGGACATGAGCAGGGAGCTGAGCACCGTGACCACGGCGGCCAGAGCCAGACCCCACTTAGACTTCACCATGTCGATCTTACCTGCAGGGAGGACAGAGGAAGACAGGAGAAGAGACAGGAGAAGACAGAGGAAGACAGAAGGAGACAGAAGACAGAGGGAGACAGAAGAAGACAGAGGAAAACAGAAGAAGACAGGAGAAGACAGAAGGAAACAGAAGACAGAGGGAGACAGAAGAAGACAGAGGAAAACAGAAGAAGACAGGAGAAGACAGAAGGAAACAGAAGGAAACAGAAGGAGACAGAAGAAGACAGAAGGAGACAGAAGAAGACAGAAGAAAACAGAGAAAGACAGAAGGAGACAGAAGAAGACAGAAGGAGACACCGTCGTTAAGATTCATTAACTGTTGGAACTGTTAAACGCCTCAGCCATGAAGTCAGAGGAAGGGGATCATCACCCGGGTTTATTACTCGAGTCGTGATCAATTCTGTTCAACGGTTTCTATAAAAAAAGTTGGTTAAGTGTTGCCAAACTGACGGTTTTCAGATTCCAATTAATTAATGAATAACACAAAATCTATTACTAAAATAAACACAGACATGACGTAGCCAACAGCCGGTCAAGGAACAGGATTTCTAATTGTTTACGCCTTTTTTCTTCTTTTTTTACCTTCTTGTTTTTCACTTATGACAATTTTTTTAACCAATGAAGGTTTTGCATTCAAATAATAATTCTAAAAAAAGATCCCTACATTGTAAAGATCTAGCTAGCTCTTTGGCTCATTTCAAAAGATGAAACTCGATGTATTTTAAAGAAGCAGGACTGACGTGTGGAGAAGTAGATGTAGGCGAACAGGATGATGTAGGTGGTGACGAGGGATGAGCTCGGCAATGCCGATCTCCTCTTTGAAGTGGACGTGGACCATGTGGTCGTCTCTCAGGCTGCAGTTGGCCGACGGGTGGAGCTGCTTCAGACGGCCCCGCAGGCTGCCCAGGAACCTGGAGACGCCGTATTTAGATCGGTGTAGAAATGTGGAAAAGTAAAACCGCACTTTTTTATTTTGCCTCCGGCGTAACTCACCTCGCATCGTAGCTGGACAGCACCACGGTGATGGTGTACGTCACCACCCGCTTCCTGTTGTAGTGGCTGACCCCGGTGTACTTCCCAGGGACGCCGAACAGCAGGTCTACAACACAAACACACATTGTTAAAAAAAAAACATTTTTTCCGTCGCCCCCCTTCCCGAAATAATCGCGATGAACAATTGTACCGTCCCTCTTTTAAAAATGAATTTAACTCTTGATTTTTAAGAATATTCAGACACGTTATGCATCAGATTGTGAGAAAAATAAATCTAAATAAATGTAATAAAACCATAGAGTAAAAAAAAAAAAATGAAATACCCTCAGGCTCTGTTTTAACAAAAAGATAACAGTAAGGAAAACCCTGCTGTTTATTATGGCAACATGTTGACATTATTAAACTGATGTAAAGACCTCGGGCAATATTCAAGGTCAGCTAAAAATTATTTTAGTTCATGGCCATATATTACGCAATATGTCGATAACGTAATTGTTGCGACACATTACTGTAAATGGCACAAATTCAGACTGCAGCTTCCGAGTAATCGAGACCGGAGGTCCTTCATTAGTCCCACTGGCCTTCGGTGTGAACTAGAGCAGCGGTCCCCAACCCCCGAGCCGCGGCCCAGAACCGGTCCGCGGCTTGGTTGGTATCGGGCCGCACGGAAAAAGTGAAATACAAAAAAAAATGTTTTTTAAATCAAAGTCGGAAAAATATTTTATTTTGAAAAAGGACCGGATACACCCGTGTGTGCGTCTGAGCCTCTCACGAGGTCACGAAATATGTGACACATCCCAAGAGGTCACACAATACGAATTATTGTATTTTTGCTCTCTATGCCGGTCGTATAATTCTAAACAAATATTGTGACGTCATATTTTTATGGCCGGTACGTGAAAATAATTTCGGACACGGAACCGGTCCGTACGTGGAGGCGCTCTTTTTTTTAAAGATATTTAAAAATCATCCCTACCTCGCAGCGTGGCCGAGGTGTGCAGGCCCTTCGGCTCGTGCTTCTGGATGGTCTTGAGGAGGTCGGGGTCCAAGTCGAACAGCTCCCGCTGGTTCTGCCAGTAGTTGCCGGGCGACACGAGCAGGCAGCCGTGCTCGGGCAGCACCGACTGCATCCGCCGTAACCCCGGGAACAGGTCCGTCACCTGGAGACACAGCGTCTCCAGGCTGCGAACGCCGGAGCTGATGGGAGGGAGGGAGGAGGGGGCGAGGAGAAGGAGGTGAGGAACAGCGGGGAGGAGGTGAGAGGAAGGATGTTAACGGGGCAGATGATACACGCAATCCAATTAGAATCAGACAGAACACTCTGATAGCAGGCGGTTGTTGTTGTTTTTAAGGTCACGTGTGTGTTTCTCTCTCTCGTCCAAAGGGGAAAAGGTTTTGGGTTCACGACTAGACTTTGAACTCCTGAGCACGTGTTTGTGTGTGTGTGTGTGTGTGTGTGTGTGTGTGTTTACCCGTCAGAGTGGACGTGGTTGCGTATCTCCTCCAGCAGGCTGAAGGCTCGGCCCAGCGGCGACCGAAACACGTCCACCGGCACCAGGCTGCTGTCCCACGGAGACACCGCCGCCTTCACCAACACCTGCTGGATGTAGGCGACCGGAGGACCCCGGTACTGCGGCGCACACACACACACACACAGACATACACAGACACACACACACACAAACACACACACACAAATACACAGACACACACACAAATACACAGACACACACACACACACAAATACAGAAACATACACACACACAGACACACACAAATACACACACACACACACACACACACACACACACACACACACACACACACACACACACACACAAATACACACACACACACACAGACACACAAATACACAGACACACACAAACACACACACACACAAATACACAGACACACACACATACACACACAAATACACACACACACACAAATACACACAAATACACACACACACACACAAATACACAGACACACACACACACACAAATACAGACACACACACACACAAATACACAGACACACACACACAAATACACAGACACACACACACACACAAATACACAGACACACACAAATACACAGACACACAAATACACACACACAAATACACACACACAAATACACAGACACACACACACAAATACACAGACACACACACACAAATACACAGACACACACACACAAATACACAGACACACACACACAAATACACAGACCCACACACACAAATACACAGACACACACACACAAATACAGATAGGACACACACACAAATACACAGACACACACACACACACACACACACACACACACACACACACACAGACAGGACACACTAAGTTTGTTGTCCTACTGAATCAGCCGCATCAGCAGATAAATTCATTTTTAAATGAGAACTCAAGTCTTTTCTTTCTGTTCTTTCAGTGTCGATGAGCCTCCATCTTCGCTGTTGGACCTGCATGCAGTGTGATTCTGGGATGTAAACATCGAAGTCGGTTCTCTTACCCAGTCGGGTCGTTCTCCGAGGTCTCCCTGAGGCTCATGGGAAGGGACGCTGTAGTCTCGCACCCCTGTGGTGAACTCCACGGGACCCGTCCCGGGAAGGGGAAGCCTCAATAACGGATAGCTAGGAGCGAGGAGACATGATTGTGGGGAATGAATAAACGTCTCACAGTCTGCCGATCTGTCGACAACGCTTCCAGGAAATTCAGGTCAACGGGTTTATTTCACGTCGGCGGTGCAACGTTTGAGCCCTGAAGGCATCATTTAGACACCAAGTTGCTCAGAACCAGTGGAACCTGACACCTGGGCCTCCAGCTTTTCTCAAAAGATCAAGTGCTACCTTCAAATTTCTGGAAGAGAGATTGCGAGGGTCTGGAAATTGATTCCAAAACTGAGGAGCGAGTGTTTAAGTATTTGCTGATTAACTGTTATTGCTCAGTAACATTATCTGCTGGTCAGTTTCAATGGACGCCTCACTTCTCTCTCTCTCTCTATCTCTCTGTGTCCGTCTCCCTCCCTCGCTCCCTCCCTCCGTGCCTCCCCCACTCTGCAAGGTCACTGTACCTCCACAAAGGCCCCTTGTGTGCAGCCAGCCCCCCTCCTGTCAGGCAGATGGAGGGACAAGCTTCCCATTCTCACAAGGGCCCGTTTCTCACAGCCCTCTGCTCGGGGCCGTGGCTTCGACGTCCCACGTCGTCCGGCTCTTCTTCTTTTTTTTTTTGCCCCTTCACATCGCACCAGAGCGGCGGGCGTCCGTCCGTCCCCTCGAAATGTGCAAGGTGCACTCACTGACCCGCGTCCTTTCTTTTGAACCAGAGATTTAGCAAGAATAGAAATGTGTGTGTGGTAAGGGACTGTGTGTGTGTTGTGGTGCCAGGGGGGGGGGGGGGGGGCTGTTATGCGTTTGTGCAGATGGCCAGTTCAGACGAGCTGAGCCAGCAACTTGTCCGACCAAACACTTTCCCTTCAGTTCAGTCTGTCTATACACACACACACACACACACACACACCAAGGAGTCTGCCTTGAGGAGCAGGTACTCCACAAAAGGGTTTGGGTTAGAGATCGAATTCCAACACCAGCCCAACAGAAGACAACATCTTCACACTATCAAATGCTACTGAGGGACCAGACACAACAATCTGGAGTGGAGTAATTTCTAACAGAGAATAAAATGACTCTCCCTCTCCGTGTGTTGTTTCAACTCCCGGTTCTGCAGGGTGAAGCCCACGAGGAAGTGTCTTAAAGCGTGCATTCTCTCTACTGACCAGCAGGGTTGCAATAAGAAGTTTGATTGCAACGAAGTCTATGAGAAAAAGTCTTTCAGCGACCATAAAAGATGGGTATGCTACAAGTTGTTTGACGGGTGGTAACAGATGTTTACGGTGTCTCTTCTTCTGTTCATTGGTTAAAAAAACAACGGTCGTGGCTTCAAAATGGTGACGTCACGATGACTACGTCCACTTTTTATGTCTGCGGTTGTTATCCATACACACCGACAACCTCATACTCTTTAGAGACAGCCGAGCTGAACACACCACTTCTAAAAAGTTGTGCGAGCCTCCGTTTAAGGAGCCTCCATCGCTCCTAAATGATGGTAATTTGCATCCGACGTCACGATCCGAGCGGCCGGACTGAACACCTACCAGCAGGCGAGGATGCTGGCGGAGGTGAAGAGGATGATGGGCACTGGGTAGGAGGCGCACAGCAGCCCGTGGCTGTAGAACGCCGCCGAGATCTTCTCTCTCAGCCGCTCGCGCAGCGTCATCCTGGTGGGCGGGGTCAACTTCCGGCCATTGGGAAGCACTGCACGGCCGAGGACGGGGCGCCGCGGGGCATCCAGGGACCTGCAGGAGAAAAACGACAACACTTTTTAAAAAATCATTTAAAAATCTGTCTTTAACACTGTGGACGATATCTGTGGTAAAGTGTGCAATCTATAGAAGGTAAAAGATGTTCTTCATTAAGTACTTTGTTTAGGGTGTTACTAGGCAGTTTTGAAAAAGATAAAGCTTTTTTTCCCCCTTTAAAAAGGTATGAAAAGTTAGTTTTGTCTAGTTCAAAAAGATATTAAAAGTACAATTGGAGAAAGACAAAAAGGAATTGTTAAAATTATGGTCACTTTGGTTCACTGGTGACGTCACGACGACTACATCCACTTCTTGTATACAGCCGGTGGTTCCTACATGTGAAACAACATGTTGTTTAACCTCTTTGGGTAGGTTTAAAAAAAAAATTTTACCAACGTGCATCTCAGTGGAAAAACCCACCTTACGTCTCCATGGAAACCACTTACCGGCACTTAGGCATGTAGAGGCCAGGTCCTAAAGTGGAGCTCTGTCCTCAGTCCTTTAGTCAGCAGCATGTGGGCCAAAGCGTGGCGTATGTAACAAGTTATGCGTTACATACTCCTCGCTTTGGCTCACATGCTGCTGACTAAAGGCGCAGTGTGTGTGTGTGTGTGTGTGTGTGCGTGTGTTTTCTTCAGACCCGCTCATACTGGGGTCACATGGCTTAAAACACACGGCTCATTCAGAAGCCAAAAAAAGGTGCGGACTCATTCACCCCAGTAGACAACATGCAACTCCGGCTCAGCAGCCCGACTGAAGCAAACGGATGTGTCATCGTTCACACTAAACACACACCAGGTTCACCGGATAAAAGGTCTTTTGTTATCGGGCAATAACACGTTATTGTCTCGAACATTTCACTTCCACTCAGGGAGGAAACCACAGCCGGCCACGGGTCGTTTAATCCTCCGAAAAATATTCACAGATCTAAAATGTGAGAAACTTTTCTCTCCATTGAACTATTTACAGAGCTAAAGCAAAGTCACTGCAGACTGTGTACAAAGTTTATCTTCAATACATGAGTGTAAATATGATTTGAGAGATGTTTGTAAGTACAAAAGGCTAAAAAAGGGATTAAAAGAAGATGTATTTCTGTTGTAGGAGTCCAATTATGGAATGATGTTGAGATGGATGTAAGACTGGTGAACTTCTTTTGGGTTTTCAAGGGAATTATTTATAAAACAATTCTTGAGTTATAAATGTGATTAAAAACGTATTTATATGGAAGATGTATGTGGTAGTATATATAAATATGTTTTCTTTGTTGTTTTTTCTTGATTGTATATTAATTTTCTGATTTATTTTGATTTCAATTTAGGATAGGAATATATAAGCATTTTTTGCTTCTACCTTTACCTTTTCAGTCTTTCTCTTTTGAATATTATATAGAATAATATTGTATTTTATTGAATGAATAAAATACACAAACAAACAAACAAAATGTGAGAAACTTTTTTCTACATTGAACTATTGCCAGCTTTTTCCAATGAGTGTTTAACGACAATATGACAATATAAATAAGAATATCAGTCTGATTTCATTAAAAACACAAAGATTACTGTCATGCACTGTGTCACCACTATTACTTTGCTTTAATCAAAACTCTAGTTAAATCACACATCTGCTCTTTTGTTTAAAACACGTCCTATGAACAATTCAAGAAGAACTTTGTAGAACACGGCACGTTCAAACCGTCCCCAAAATGATTTCACTGCATTAATAATATGACATTTGTGCTTCCCAGGTGGACTCCATGAAACTCCGCGTTGCATCTCATCGCCGCTCTGTGAAAGCCAGCAGCCTCAACACCGTTTTAAAGAGACGTGTGAGATCTTTGCTCTGAGCTTCAACCTCCCTTCAAACAACAAAAGTATTTTGTCTCGGATCTCCGGCCGACGCTCGTTCCCGATCTCGTCTGTTGACCCGGCGGACCGGTTGCTCGATTACAGATGTTTGACGGGCGGACGTGGCGCTCGCACCTCGGCTGGAGGTCGTTGCACCGAGCCCTCAGCTCATCACGTGGTGTCAATCAGCGATGCCGGCGTTATTTGCCAAATAAAACCACAACAACAACAACACGCCTCGGTCCCGTCGGCCGTTACCACGACGCTTCCACCCGTCCTGAGAAACGTACCTGCTAACGGGAGACCAGGTTACGGCTCTGGCTCGCGGCTGTTTGCGTCCCCTGAAAGCGCCGGCTGTCTGAAGCCTCGGCGCTTCGAGGTTAACGCGGAGCTCCCCTCTCGACTCGGGCGGGGTGTGCGGCTGCTCGGCCCGTGCTCCCGGGAGCAGCGGGAAGATTCCCCGGGAGGAATCTGCCCGCGGGAGGTCTCAGGATCTGCCGTTATAAATATCCGATGCAGTTCTAACAGCGGCGTCCCGGGAGAGCTGGCACAATGGGGTCCTGCGAACGTCTAAACGGGCTTTGAAGAGACGCCCCTCTCGCGTCTCCGTGGGAAGGTCGACTCTCGGCCGGGTCCTTCTCACTTTCTCGCGAGGGAAGACTTTCAGCGAACGCCTCCATCGCTCTCTCTAGCACTTTGACTTCCAACTCAAGGCAGCGATAATCAGAAAGGAAATTATCGTAGATTAGGTTGTTATTTTAGGTATTTTCGGTATTATTATTTTACTTTTAATGTAAATGTTGTTTTCTAAGTCTAAGTGTTTTTGTGATAATTGATCATGCTGTACTGCATTTTATGTATTTGTATTGTAATGTTTTTTTGCCTGGACCCCAGGAAGAATCGTCTCCACTACGGTGCCGACTAATGGATAGATATATATATACTTTATTAATCCCCAAGGGGAAATGTGTCGTCACAGTAGCAGCACCAATAAACTAAACACACGAGAATAAAATATAAATATAAAATATAAAAAACAGGGATAAAAGATATAGATGTATACAAGTAAAATATAAAATAAAGTATATATATATATATATATATATATGTATATAAATAATGGGGCTCCTTAATAAACTAAACTAAACTAAACTTTGACAGGTGACCCGCAATTGTTAAGAAATCCTATTCGGTCGGACGGTTGTTTCGTTGGGATGATACCAGCGACTAAAAAATATAATTTCTGCCTAAAAGCCAAACAAACCCCTCATAAACATCCACGACGTTACAACAGAACATGTTCTGTGTATATAGGTGCCGGGCCACTAATATCCAAACAAAGAACGGTCTCTGCGTCTCCCGCGCGAGGAGCAAACACACTTGGTTGCGGACAAAAACACAGCTAGAGTTAACCGCAGGGTTCTTACACATTTTGACCAATGGATTTCCATGAACAAACTGAAATCTCCGTATAAACATGAACAATTGTGCGTATTGAGAGCGTACGCCGGCTTGTATTTTGAGCGTCTTTCTTTAAAAAAACATATTAATTATGTCAAACTCGGAGTAAATGAACATGTGATTATAACACATTTCCATGACTTTTCCAAAACTTTGATGATTTAAGTTTTTTCCGTGACTTTTCCAGGCCTGGAAATGACCATTTTAAAATTCCACGACTTTTCCAGGTTTTCCATGACCGTACGAACCCTGGAACCGGCACGGGGTTTCACGTTGCACGCTCAAGAAAAATCAGTTCGGAGATCATGTGTAGGTCTCACTCGGGTGGCTGGGAGAGTTAGAAAGCAACAAACAAACAAAAAGCACAGGCTTACCTCTTTTCATAACTCCCTAAAATGCTCAACTTGAAAGCATCTCTGGGATTTAGATATTCCATTGGCATATTGGCAACTTTATGCACCAACCAATGCATTGACATGCCGCATTAATAAATATATCTTCCGGTGAATTACTGCGGGCCCCAAAAGACTACACCAATACTCCAAAAGCATCCCAGAGAGTCATCAGGCCGTGTCCGTTCTCCACGACGCGACCACGTCCAGATTCAATCCCACAGTTGCATAATGTGAAAGCATGCTCCTCCGATTAATCCAGCTGTAAAAGAGAAGCTCGACGTGGATGAGCAAGAAGATTACTGCACCGCAGCCTTTTACAACCGTAGCCAATGGCTAAAAGAGGGAAACGCTCTGTCAATCAGTAACCGTAATGTAACGGGGAGCGATGTGTAACAGGCGAGAGTCTGTTTGACTGACGCGTTATTTAGAAGAAGAAGAAGAAAATGAGGACACACTCGGATTATTTATATCTGATGGTTAGAAATACATTTCTTTGTATGCATCTTTCTCCAGCAAATGTATCTGAACTGTTTAAGTGATCCACGTTGAACTGCAGAAATAGGTGAAACATATGGTGATGGGCTGATGCAACCCTGTGGCAACAACACCTGCCAGGTAACAAGCAGGTACAGTGGCCTATAAATAGTGTAGGTTTATTTTAGAACAGGAATCACCTCAGATTGAATAATCTCGATTGAAAAATATATATGCCACATATTTATTATTTACATTACCCACAAAGCGTTGCTCAGGAACGTTAAAGTCTCCCGCATCACCTTTAAAATCATTTAAATATATTTATTTTAAAACGTTAACACACGATGGTGTAGAACCCACTTATTATGCAAATAATGTCCTAATATATTAAGTGTTAACGTTACGTAAATATGAGCCTCGCCGTTTGAATGAAGAGAAATTACTTTTTTTAAGGAATCTGCTGTCAAGCGTCAATTTGCCGTAAACTGCCGCCAACTGACGTAGATGAAAGCATCTCGCGAGCTAACTTTAGTCACTAGCTTCCCGAAGGCTGTATTTAATAATTATGTATTATTTATTTATTAAAACGCTGCTATATCGGAAGTTAATACTCGCACACGAATTTGGAAATAAAGTAAATAACATATTGCCCCTGGGATTAACGACAACAAAAACCACTGACGGCAGGTGCTAGCTAAAGTTAACGTGTGCGATTTATCGAACTAGCTTCAGTTGTTTCACTCACTAACCAGATACCATGTGTAAATAAACGTTCCCCGTGTTCACGGCAACAACTCAATGAGTCCTCGCAAATATGACGTCACTTCCAAGCGTTTTACCTTCGTTGTACCTGCGGACACCTTGTGAGCTAACATGCTAACACACACAGAGTAAACGCGACGGTCACGATTGATGAGAAACAATGTGAGAATATGGTGATAACTAGGAGCTAGTGGCTCCAACAACGCAGATTATTCAACATTAAGGAGAGATTAAACAACCGCCAACTGCTCCCACCACAGCTACCATTAGCTAGTTGGAGCTAACGGGCTAACTACATCTTCCACACACCTGGACAAACTTAGGAGCTCCTTCGAGATGTTTTGGTTGTTGCGGTGAAGCGGACGAGCTGCCGGGGAGTTTATTCCTCTGCTTTGGGATCTGTCTCGTGTCCCTCGGACGCCGATGTACAAGGAGCAGCGTTTTTAGAAATGCTGGTTGTCAAAATCCCAGAGAGCGAGAAACAACTCTCAGCCCCGACCTCTCCCCCGGCAGCGCGAGGACAGCGCCCCCTAGTGGTCACACGGGGAATGACACCCAGTACACTTTTTATTACCTTCGCATTGAAAATGCCGGAAGGTTATGTTTTGATCGCCGTGTATTTATTTATTTATTTATTTGTATGCGTGTTATTCGCAAAACTCAAAAAGTATTGAACCGAATCGCATGAAATTTGGTGGGATGATTGTTTATTATCCGGGGACCAGTTGATGAGATTTTGGGATCGATCGGGTCAAAGGTCAAGGTCAAAGGTCATGAACATGTCAAAATCTTTCGCAGAACTCAAAAAGTATTGAACCGAATCGCATGAAATTTGGTGGGATGATTGTTTATTATCCGGGGACCAGTTGATTAGATTTTGGGATCGATCGGGTCAAAGGTCAAGGTCATGAACAGGTCAAATCTTCTTGAATCACATGGAATTTGGTGGGATGATTGGTTATTATCCGGGGACCATTTGATTAGATTTTGGGATCAATCGGGTCAAAGGTCAAGATCTTTTTTTTTTACCATAGCACGATACATTTTTGTCCAATTGGCATTCAACTAATGCCAAAATGTTCATAATTCAATGCCCAATCTTGTGATATGCGAAGGTATGCGCTCTACCAAGTGCCCATTCTAGTTATTCATATACTAAGCACTCCCTTTTTGTTTATTGGTCTACAATAACTTTTAATTTTCTTAAATTAAATGCTTATTGTTTTATTCTATTTCTATGTTCATTGGTACACACCGTGTCAAATTCCTTGTACCTTCAGCTCGCTCATCATTTTAAAAAGTATTTGGCAAATAAACAATTCCGAATCTGATATCAGTCGGTCCATTAATGTCCACTCGCCATCACGAACGTATCAACCGTCTGCGTTCAGTGCATCACAAGTGATACATTCAGCAACACCAGCGTGATAAATCCAAACTCAACCGTCATTTTATTTTTCCTTTCACTTAATTGAATATCTGAAAGTAAGAGAAGTGGGCAAGGATTCAGAGGAAGCAAGCTATCAGCCGGCAGAATGGCGGCGTCCTTCCTCCAGACCTCCCGGCGCCCGTGCTGCGTCGTTGACACCGCGGCGAGCATCCAAACATTAAAAAAAGACGGTTGGTGAATTCATCCGGTTCACCAGCTACGTCGGCAGCTGAGAACAGCTCAGCACGCACGTGTGTGTTTATGTGGGTGTGTGTGTGTTGTCCAGTGATATTAAAACATAAGTCAGATGCCGCGTGTAAAACGAGACAAAAAGGCAAAAAAACGAGGACGCTTTAACGGTGGAACTAGAGGACGGCGCTGGACGTCCCGGGAGCAAAGAAGGAGGCGCCTTTGTCGTGCACCTTGTACTGAAAGAGTTTCTTGTGCGTGCACCGCCCATCACCTCGTCTCCTCCTCCAGCACACCTCCACCTGAAAACAAGAAATGACATTTAAGTCTTTTGTGAGGAATATTTGTGTGTCTCACGCTGATCCCTTGAAATATATCATGGAGCTAGACAGTGTGTAACCTTTAACAGACCACGTTACGTCACTATTAGAAGTTATTGCACTTTATATAATATATTAATACTTTAAAAATGGTAAATTGAAAACCATCATCATTTTATGATGCAGGTAATGGTGACATGAATGGGGATCCCAAAAAATACAAATAACAAATTCAACAATTGATTGATCACCAAATTATTTGCATAAAAGACAACAAAATCTTCTATAAAAACTTTTGGTTGGACAAAAGTCAAAACATTTTCGGATATGTTGATCGAAAGATTAAATAAGACAATTACTGTCAGATTATTCAATAATTAAAATGTAATCGCAGCCCTATCCTCCACTGTATGCAGCACACCTGCACTGTGGCCACATCTCTGAAGTGAAGTGTGTGAATCAAACACACTCACCTGCCCGTGGATGTCCCTGCAGTAGCCAGTGGGGAGACCCTGTACATGAAGCGTGAGGCTACACTGGTGGGTCAGGCCCCTGAGAAGCCTCTCCGAGCCTTCGTCGTCTCCGTCGTCCTCCTCTTCTTCCCCATCGCAGCGCGCCAGCATCACCACATTGCCCTGCGGCCGCGGGTCACAGTTGCGAAGATAAGACAAGAGTCGTTATTTGAGCCGCCGGCTTCACACCAAAACACCCCTCTTTTCAAACATGCATACACTACCGCAAAAAAGTGGGGATCACTAAATGACTTTTTTTTTTTCAAAAAAAAAAAGTTTTTTTTAATAAAAATAAAAAAAAAAATCTCAAATACATCTACATTGTTAATGTGGTAAATACTATTCTAGGGTGGAAAGTCTGGGTTTCTAATGAAAAATCTCATATAGAGGTAGATTAGATCTTCATTCACTCCAGTGTTCTAATCTAATGAGTGTTTGTGTGGTGTGTTTGCTACTAACTAATGTAGAAAAATAAAAATTAGGAAAACCTACAGCTGAAAACAGTACAGCAAAACAGTTAGTTACTATGTAAATATAAATATTTTGCTTTTTTTTTTGTTGAAGTTGATTTTGTAAAATTAATATTTATTTTAAAATATTTTTCATTATTTCTTTTTGTCATCTATATTTATTATTAATTTTTTGATTAAAAAAGTGTGATTTTTCATGGAAGACATTGAAATTGTCTGGTGATCCCACTTTTTTTTGTAGATACCGACATCTCAAATAAATCGTGCTCGGACAGCGAGGGTCTAACCTGCAGCTGGGAGCAGACGGTGGCTCGGCAGTAGTGGCTGAAGTCCAGCACGGCGTCGACGCTCGCCCCCAGACTCCGCAGCACGCTGAGGTCGTCCACCAGCAGCACCGGGGGTCCCCACTCCTCCTGCTCCCCGACGCCAGAACTGGTCGCACCGGACCGGACAAACTCGTAGAGACTCTTCAGGCCGACGGCAGGATCCCTGGAGACGGAGGACGTGAAGGAAGATAATCAAAGAGAGAGAGGAGCAACGAGACGTCAAACTGTTTCTGTAAGAAAGGTGATATTTTAGTTTCGTACCTGAGGAAGCCCATGGCTTCACTTCCTGTGTCGGTTTCTCGAGGAATCAAAACCGACAGCGACTCATTCAGTCCCTCCAAGAACACCAGCTGACCCTTTTCCTTGGCTTGCGTGAGGCTCACACCCTGAGGAAACACAATGTACACACAGGTAACATAAATGCAGTGTCACCACTGAGTTTACGGCTAACACACCCAATTAACATACCTGTATTAACCAAATTAACCAGAAAAGAATAGTGGGTCGTCGTATATGCCACGAGGGACACTACTACTGTACAGATACAAATCAAAGTGACGAGGATGGAAACAAGAATAACAAATGGTCAGAGTGTGTTTCTATAAAGGGGACAGACGTGATGATGAATAGATTAAACTGAAATGTTAACTCTTTACACTGCAAGAGGAGAGTCAGTTGAAGACATCATGGCGTGAACATGAAATAAACAAGTACACAGAACAAGGGGAGACTCACCAGTCTCTGGCTTATTGCGCTGTAATGATTGAAGGACTGCACCAAACCCAGAAACAACACTTTGCAGCGTGCTGAGATTTTTTCAAGAAAGAGAGAGAGAATTAACAGTTTATCTCATTATTTTTAATACTTCACATTGACAGGAGATAACTCACCTCGTAGGTACAAAGAGAGAAAGTGGTGAATAAGGAAAGAGGCATCACTCCGTCGGTCGGAGAGCAGGACAAATTCCCCCTGGAGAGAACAAGGCGACGTTAAACCGACACTTAAGTGCTCAAACGTATGGATGTCGTCATCATTCTGCGACTAACGTTTACAGGAACTCCCCACCAGCAACGTTAGCGTGTAAAACAGCGTGTTACAGCTCAGTATAAGTAACATAGCAGGCACGTTAGACTGGTGCAGCCCTCACCTGTGTGAAGCTGTCAGGAGTGGTGTTCAAGATGCTGTTGAGCTCTGTAAACATTGCTGCTTTTAACCTATTAGCTGTAAATAATGCAACGTTAGCTGGCTAAACGGGTTGTTAGCAAGATACAATAACGTTACAAAATAGAAGTCGTCCTCTGGGATTCATCTCAAAGTGTGTGTTGTTGATTTATAGTTCAAATAATCTATTTTTTCTCCACAGTTTCACTGCTTTCCTCGTAATTAGCGTTAGCTGCTGTGCTAACGTGAAGTCGCATGCTAGTCACCAAAGACGAGTGGACTAAAACCAAGAGGTCTCACTCTGCACAGAGAAGTGGTGTTTTTGGGCCGCTAAAAAGCCGTGAGTGGCGTCTTGCTGCCAAATAAACAAACACCATATGTTTGTTTTTTTCTAGAGTTTTATTCATTCCAGAAGATGGTACAAAAAATAATCTCACGTTTTGGAGACTGTATTGTGAATTTCATGCTAGTTTAAAAAAACAAAACATAAACCACCCGGTGACCGCTTGGTACGGCCATTTTAATAAACGATCTTTGCTTGCACATGGCGACTTCTTCGGCGTGTTCTCGTCCTTATAAAATTGAGATACTGCCTCCTGTTGGTAGCACACTGATAAACTGTAATAGTGTAATTATTAATTAGTGGCAGTGGTTGAGGTAATACAAGCATGTTATTAGAGTCACTAAACATAACAGTTAAATGAATGTTAGTAAAGGAAATATTGTCCTCGCTGTTGTGACACATTCTGCCTCAGAGAAACCGAACATTAACTCTGCTCTGCACTGTTCTTATCTAGATCAACGTCTTCTTTACATGCGTGCACTTTTACACTTAAACACATGAATCAAGAGAGATCCAACTCTCGCCACGACAATCACAGACGTTGTGGTACTCATCTACATGATCACCTGCTAATCTGCATGTCAGCGGTCTCTGTGAAGAGCTTCTGTGCTCAGCCTGAATACCTTGAGATCTCCTGAGATACTTCTGCACCAGGAAACCAGATGTGAACCTCTTTTGTACCATTACTTTCCTTTTTTTCATATTGATTCATTACAAAGTAGACGTTATTATTACCGTATGTAAAAACACATTAAAGCATAGCTTGGATTTGTCCTTTTTTCGGTCTGACTTGACGACTGTTTCTTTATGCAATACTTCATAAATCGCACACTTTAAAAAATCATTGTCCTTTTAACACGAGGCATTCTGCAAAAATTACCCCAAACAATGATAATGAAGGGATATTTGCCAGTGTATAGTTTTGAACCATCAACCCAATGACTTGACAACTTAACTTCTCTCTGTTTGTAAATATTAGTTTTTTATTTTCCAAAAGAGGAATCAGCATCAGAAGCATCACTGACCGGCCTGTACATCATATTATTAGTATTATGTTATATTTGTTATATTCCAAGTGTATAATACAGAGCATTTTATATTCAGCTCTCATAGGGTGGATTTGAAAGGCGTAACAGACTGATTAAAACGGCTATAATAGATATTTCTTCAAGAACAACGTCTCAAATAACAGTGAGACCGTGTCTGAAAGGTCGATAATCACCAGAAACTGCAGCTCTGCTTCGTATTTATCGAGTTGTATAGTGAAAATGGGAGCGAGAGCATTAACTGATGATGTCTTGGATCAGCAGATGGCAGTGTGTCACTCTCAATAGCTAAATATCTAAGAGACCACAAGAGCACAAATGCAATGAATTAGCAGTTCAACCTTTAAACAAGCTCCATATTCTGAACACAGGTGCCCTGAACACAACTGCACCACACCTGGCTGGATCCTTCACATCTCCGTGGCGTCCTACCATACGTCCATCACATCAAAATAAAGTTTAATAGATGCTATTTTGTCTCTCTGTTGTTCGCTTCAGTCGAATAATTTGTTCTCGACACATTTTTAAAATGTCCCGCAGCGAGTAGAGATGCTTTGATAGTTATAAACAAGTTATTAAAGCGTGTGAGGGAACTTTTACATGTTTAGCAGATAGGGAAATAACATTTTGGAGCTGTGTTTTGTTCCCATGTGACGGAAAATAAGTACAACACCTCTCCTTTTAGCTCCACCAACTCCAATTTTTCTGGCGTTTCAAGCAAGAAGCATGAAACATGAAGCATGAACATATCTATCTAGGTTGATGAGAGCCCAGAGACTCAACCAAAACCATAAAGCTAGATGCCGTTAAAGCAAAACACGCTGAAGGGCTCTTGAGAGCCGAGGGGAACTGCAGTCATGTGATACTGTAGGTGATGCAACACCTTTTATCTCACATAATAATCCTTTTGATCCGTTGTTAATATGAAATATTGCTTAGCGTAGCTTCACACATAAAAACTTATTAAGCCATTACAGTTTATTGTAACTCTACAATGTCTGCATGCTCGCCTGTCATTTTGACCAATCCTATTAATTAGGATACGGTTATAGGTTTTTATGACAACTCTTCCAGCAGGGATCAATAAATATCACGTAATTAATATTCTACGCGTAGTACCAGGATCAGACACTGCGTTGTGTGTGAGAAGTGCAATATGGAACAATCCAGTGAGCTACCATTGACCACAGACACACACATGCATAAATGAAATAACACTCCCGATTCCTACAGTCCCTGAAGTGTCCCTGAGGTTCAGCGTACAGTTACAATGCAGCATGGTGTAATTCTCCTCATCCGCTTCTTTATTATGAAATGAAAATATCTAAATGTTAATTTAATGAACATATAATACAAATAAAACAAAAACAACTGTCAAATGTTATTAATATAAAACCCGTGAAGATAACAATTGAGCATTTATTTCCTGAGTAAGAAGCGGTTTTCAATGAATTTTTTTTTTGGGAAACCGAGACATTTTTGACAGCTGCCACTCGGTCCGCGTTTGTCCGACCGACACTTTAAATACCTTCACGCTCCAACTATAAATGTCGACCTGACATTAAGTATGTGTCCGACTGTGGGGCGAGCAAAATCCCCCCCAAAAATGTTAAAAGAACGTGTACATTCATGGAACCGGTTTCAAAATGGTGGCCAGGACAGCGGGAGATATGAGGGGCCAGGTCACCGGCGGCTGGAGGGGTTCAGAGTCCGGCGCCCGGGGCCCCGGGTGGCGAGCGCCGACGGGACTGCAGACAGAACAGGGGGAGAGGGAGGGGAGGCGTCGTCCTCCCACCTCAGGACTCGGCCCTCGGCTCGGCCGGGGCCGTTGGCGCCGCCGGGTTTGGTTCGGGGCGCCCTGTAGAGGTAGACGTCGTCGCGGGCAAAGGGTCCCGCGGGGGACTTGAACTTGGGCCTCTTGGCGAGGTGGAGCTCCAAGTCGATGGTCACCTGCACAGTAAATGGACACGCGGGTTATATGTGCAAAATAGACTCCCATTTTGGTTTGAGATTCTTATTGTTTTCATCGGTTCCTGGAGCGAGCGGTCGGGGTGACATCGCCCTCAGCCCGGCTGCCAAAGCAGTCACTCAATCACAAGGATGGAGAAAGAGAGCATGGGGTGGTGGTGATGGTGGTGGTGGTGGTGTTAGTGGTGGTTGGGTGGGGGGGGGTACTTTAGACTTCATGTGTCACAGCATTTCCATCAGAAAAGGAGCCGGAGGGCCCTGTTCTGATCAGCAGCATTCCTCCGAGGCTCATTAGTAAACTAGATGGAGCCAGGACGATTCATTTAGACTTTACCCCTCCATTCCCCCCCCCCCCCCCCCCATCTCTCCTCCTTTTTCTTTCAATCACTCCTTTGTAAGGCACGCATGTAATTCTAAATTTAGCGTGCGCACATACGTGTCGCTATGTGTTTTGCATTAATATGTGCGAGCTTGCGAAAAGATCCTCGTGGGAGCGTTTCGTGTCCATTTGAGCATGTTCATGAGTGTGTGTGCATGTGTGTGTGTGCATGTGTGTGTGAATGAGTGTGTGTGTGTGTGTGTTTGCCCCCCATCATCATGCACTACTGCGGGTGTGTGTGTGTGCGCCCGTATCAGCCAATCACGACGGGCCCCTGAGGATCCCGACACCATCATTCCACCACATCCTCAGCCAATCAGAGGCTGCGGATGAACTCCCAGCAGGTTTGACTCGGAGCAGCAGAGAGAAGAAGAAAAAGAAACAGAAAAAAGAGAGAGAGATAATCTTGACGTGCCTCCGCCGTGTTCTCTCTTTCACAATTCTCATATTCTCACATCTTTATACCTCAGGAGCCATTTATTTGTCTACGTAAGGATGCAGGATGATGACTCTGGATAAAAATACTGATTAAAATTCATCTACAGACCTGTGAGTTAGTTTTAAGGTTCCCGCCTTTTACTACTTTTTATCTAATTTACACGAGAACGTTTATTTTACTACATGTTTACAGTTTGTGTTACAGTGAGTGAATGAGTGAGTGAGTGAGTGCTTAAGGGAGTGAGTGAATGAGGGAGTAAGTGAGTGAATGAGGGAGTGAGTGAGTGGGTGAATGAGGGGGTGAGTGAGTGAATGAGGGGGTGAGTGAATGCGTGAGTGAATGAGTGAGTGAGTGAGGGAGTGAGCAAGTGAGTGAGTGAATGAGTGAGTGAGTGAGGGTGTGAGTGAGTGAGTGAATGAGTGAGTGAGTGAGTGAGTGAGTGAGTGAATGAGTGAGTGAGTGAGTGAGGGAGTGAGCGAGTGAGTGAGTGAATGAGTGAGTGAGTGCGTGAGGGTGTGAGTGAGTGCGTAAGTGAATGAGTGCTTAAGGAAGTGAGTGCGTGAGGGAGTGAATGAGTGAGTGCGTGAGGGTGTGAATGAGTGAATGCGTGAGGGAGTGAGTGAGTGTGTGAATGAGTGCTTAAGGAAGTGAGTGAATGAGGGAGTGAGTGAGTTAGTGAATGAGTGAGTGAGTGAGTGAGTGCATAAGTGAATGAGTGATTAAGGAAGTGAGTGCGTGAGGGTGTGAGTGAGTGAGTGAGTGTGTGTGTGCATGCGTGCGTGAACCCGCAGGTCATCGAGTTCGGATCTCGTCTGCTCAGACTGCTGTAGCATCGACAGCGTTTCCATGGTAATAGAGCAAGAGGGGGAGAGGGAGAGAGAGGGAGAGAGGGAGAGAGGGAGAGGGATGTGGTGAACATGTTCAAAAGGCCAGTGGCTAATGACAACGCAAACACACAAACACACACACACACACACACACACACACACTGAAAGGGGGTTAACGGGTCCTTCTCCTCTGAGGGCTCAGGTGTGACGTCCACCTTGTTGCTCATCGGCTCTCTGGTTCTCTTCTAATCACCATTCACCAGATGCGCTGTGATGTCCTTGACCTTGACCTCTGACCTTGGCCTCCCTCTCTCATAAAAGCCCCGCCCACCCTGCACGAATAATTAAAGAAGCTTTATCTGGTTCTCTTGATCTCTCTCTCCCAGGGAGAACCTTTCGTCCTCAGCAGGAGAGTGACGGAGCAGTTCTGCATCAGAAGACAGGAACACTCCGATCCAAACACTTATTGGGAAGAGACTAATTTTGAAGTGTGACATAATATTCAGTCATTTTTAGTTTTGTTTTCACACTCGAAATGTAAAAAAACAAACACTGTGACAGCTTCTGGTGCCCGACGGGGTTACAACACTGAAACTTAGAGATGTCTGTATCTGCCAGATGACAGGAAGGAGATGAAGCCGTGATGTCTCCCATCACTTGATTGAAAGCTGACATCAAAGATGGAGGCGAAATAAAATGTGTCTCGCATTTAAAAAATAATTAATTATGCAGCTCGCTTCACTCGGGCCACCGCGTCGCTCTCAGGGGGACGACGGCACCTCCCCCACCCTGCTGTCGGTGATGTAGTGCCCACTTGTTGCCATGGCGTCCACTGGTACTTCTAGCCTCGCTCGTTTCAATTCAGAGGACCCTCCTTTGGTGTGTGTGTGTGTGTGTGTGTGTGTGTGTGTGTGTGTGTGTGTGTGTGTGGGGGGGGGGTGTTTGAGCATGTGCAGTCATGTGCTACTGCATGTGCCAACTTCCACAAGTGTGTGTTTGTGAGTCTGTGTGTGTGTGTGTGTGTGTGTGGAGAGAGAGAGGAGAGCGTGAGAGAGAGAGAAGGAGCAAGAGAGAGAGAGAGAGGGAGGAGGGGTGTGTGAAAGAGAGAGAGAGGGAGGGAGGGAGCAAGAGAGAGGGGGGCGTAAGAGAGAGAGGGAGGGAGGAGGGAGAGAGAGAGAAAGAGAGGGAGCAGGGGTGTGTGAAAGAGAGAGAGAGAGAGGGAGGAGGGTGTGTGAAAGAGAGAGAGAGGGAGGGAGTGAGAGAGGGGGGACGTGAGAGAGAAAGAGAGAGAGAAATAAAAGAGGGTGGTAATCACTGTTACTGCTGTTTTCTCAGTTTCCTATTCCTAAGTCTTTTCTTCTGGGGGCTACTAAAATACTCTCCTCCCCCCCCCTCCACCCCTCTCCTCTTTATTTATTTGAAGAAAGAGAAGTGCACCCAGACCTTCCCCCCACCCTCCATCCATCAGCAGCCCTCACAATAACTTTGGTTAACCCGTTGCTTTTCTCAGTGATCCAAAGGAGAAACCCGACAAAGGGCCAGAAACACTGAGCGTGTGTGTGTGTGTGTGTGTGTGTGTGTGTGTGTGTGCGTGTGTTGTTGCACTTCTCTCCTTGTGGGAACCAATTTCAGTTGTATTCTTTTGGAGTGAGGACATGTTGTGAAGGTTAGAATTAGAGCTGCAGGCTTACTCCAGATACTTAAGGACTGGACTCGTAAAACATGTACTTGATAAAATATACTTAGTTACTTTCTACCACTGCGTTGTCATTTTAAGGTCCCCATAAAGATGTCGTCGTTTCACGCGAGTGGGAATTCAACCTTTTCAGTTGGAGTGGTTCATGTTCTTGTCACACGGAGTTCCTAAAAACAAATAAATTAATAAAAGATCTGTTTTCAGTTTGTGCTGTAAATCACTCTGAAGGCACTTAGCTGTGTATGCGTGTGCGTGCGTGTGCGTGTGCGTGTGTGTGCGTGTGTGTGTGAGGCAGGAAACATGCAGAAGCAGCAGGCCGGTACCCGGTGTCATGATTCATGTGCTGTGAAGGCGATTCTCTACCAGCATGAGATGGAGATACTCGGTCACATCATCGTACATCAGAGACACATATTTAAGAGTCTTTGACCTTTGACCTCTGCCCGTCTGCATGTAAAGTTTACATGGATTGTTTTTTGGGGTTAAAAAAAACATGTAATTCCTGCTGGTTTTGGTTTATTCATAATTTGACACGTGTTGCTGGACCTTTGTAGAAAAACACACAAATACAAATACCAGGAGTAACTTCTTCCAGGAACTGTTGAGTGTTCTCATGCGTTTTGTGTTTTTTAAATAAAATAAAATGTGTGTAGTTGCAACACATTTTGTGGCCCTATTGGTTAACTCTAAAAAGGACAGCGTGTCGGATAGAGTGGCATCTTAAATAAACCCTTCGCTCACTCCTCGCTCTTCAAGACGGCTCAGAGGCCATCCATCCCATAATAACACCACTGTGGGAGCAAAGGAAGGTTTTTCAACTCACGTTACCGCGGCTTCACGAGCGTGTCAGAGAACTACGGTGGCCTTGAGGTAACACAAAAGTCGCTCTCCAGAGCCAGAGCTTAGTTTGTCCATTCTGGGCCACTGTAGAAACGTGGCGGTGCAGCATGGAGGAGGCCTGATCCCTGTGTACTGGAGGTATGAAGGGTTCCTTTTAAGGTGATTTTTAGATGATTATACACTAATATGAACAAAGTTATGAATATTATATTCCATTACTCCTTGTAGATCCACCAAAAGTGATGAGTTAGACAAAAATCATCAGTTACAAGATTTTCATCAACGCTAATGAAGAGGATCAAATAAATGGTTCAAATACAGCAGGAAATATGAGGTTTTTGTATTTGAGGTCAGTTTTTAGACAATTTTAATACACGAATGAATTCCATATTCATCGTTTCAATCCTTTTATTGTGTAGTTGTTATCTTGGGACCTAGGGGTGTGTGTGTGTGTGTGTGTGTGTGAGCAGGGAGGCACGTTTTTGACAAGGAAGTAAGAAGCTGCGTTCAAAGCCATGCAGAGTGTCGGAGTTCATTGGGGATGAAAGGGGAGGCGCCGCTGAGGAAAACACAGGATCCAAAGAGGTCATGTTAAAAAGGTTTATTTCAACAACTGTCTGAATCTCGTTTTGTTTTATTCTCTGTTCAAAGTCCCCAAAAAAGTACAAAAAAAACCCAACAAAAGAAAACAAGTACATCAAAGGATTAGAAATCACATCAATGAAAACCAAGACACATTGTGTTTCTTCTTTTGTAAATCAATCCGAGGAATTATTTTTTTTCTCCAATATTTATACATACTCACTGGATTAGTCAGACAAACATCAAAACCTCTCAGTAGCTTTATCTTTTCTTTTTTTCTTTCTTTACAATGACGTTTTACGTACGTTTTAAACTTCTGTATGATTTCTTTCTTTTTACAAAATACACCAATGCAGGCAAGGGAAGGTGTGTGTGTGTGTGTGTGTGTGTGTGTGGGTGTGGGTGTGTGTGTGTTTGTGTACAGATACGCATGTCTATGTTTTCATCTTTTCACTGTATGTGTGTGTGTGTGTGTGTGTGTGCGCAGGTAAGAGGGATAAGGGATTAGAGTGACAGCAACAAGGGGAAAAGGGGCGTGAGTGGATGTTAGAGGACGTTGCAAGGTGGCGGCGGGGTGAGGCTAGGCTCAGGAGGGGGGCGGGGGGTAGTGGTCGCGGCGGTGGCGGTGGTGGTGTACGTTTATTTATTTATTTTTGCAGCAGCCCGAGGCCATTTGGTGGCAGTGTTGCCATGTTGGAGACGGTTGCAGACCAGTGTTGGTGGGCTGGTAAGTTGGCAGGCTGGTTGGTTGGTAGGTTGGCTGGTTGGTTGGTTGGTAAGTTAGTTGCTTGGCTGGTTGGCAGGTTGGTTGGTTGGTTGGTTGGCAGGTTGGTTGGTTGGTTGGTAGGTTGGTATGTTGGTTGCTTGCTTGCTTGACTATTTAGTTGGTAGGTTGGTTGGTTGGTTGGTTGGTTGGTTGGTTGGTTGCTTGACTGGTTGTTTGGTTGGTTGCTTGGCTGGTTGGTAGGTTGGTTGCTTGACTGGTTGATTGGTTAGTAGGTTGGTTGCTTGACTGGTTGGTTGGTAGGTTGGTTGCTTGGCTGGTTGGTTGGTAGGTTGGTTTCTTGGCTGGTTGGTTGGTAGGTTGGTTGCTTGTCTGGTTGGTTGGTAGGTTGGTTGCTTGGCTGGTTGGTTGGTAGGTTGGTTGCTTGACTGGTTGATTGGTAGGTTGATTGGTTAGTAGGTTGGTTGCTTGACTGGTTGGTTGGTAGGTTGGTTGCTTGGCTGGTTGGTTGGTAGGTTGGTTGCTTGGCTGGTTGGTTGGTAGGTTGGTTGCTTGACTGGTTGATTGGTAGGTTGATTGGTTAGTAGGTTGGTTGCTTGACTGGTTGGTTGGTTGGTTGGTAGGTTGGTTGCTTGGCTGGTTGGTTGGTAGGTTGGTTGCTTGGCTGGTTGGTTGGTTTCTTGGCTGGTTGGTTGGTTGACCCGTGAGGCTCAACCGGCAGTGGGCGGAGAGCAGGGAGGGGTTTAGGGAGACTCCCGTTGCCGCCGCACCTTTTGTCGTTTTTCAGTGTTGTGTTGTCGGTTGGGGTTGTTGTATTTTGTTTTCACATCATGTTGTTCTGCAGTGAGTTTACCTCCGAGGAGTTGTCCTCGCCCAGGACCTTGTGGTTCTCGTGTTTGGGGGTCAGGGAGTTGTGGATGTTGAGAGAGTCGTCCTCCTTGGGCTGGGCCTTCACCGGGTCCTCCAGCTTGTTCTGGGAATTAGGATCGTCCTACCCGGGGGAGGGGGAGGGCAGAGAGTACAGTTAGAACCACAACAACACTTTCATCTTCAGGTGCAACTTTGAACCCGCCAATTGGTGGAGAACGTTACTTCAAGTCCTGTGCATTGGGTTTTCTGGCCAACCATCCCAATGGTTTTGCTCATGACTATGTTCATCTTGGTTAAAGGCAAAAACAGCCTTTCAGTCCCATTAAGACTATTCTGCAGCTCGCAGTTTACGTCCAATCCCAACATTCAAAGGACCACACCAGTGTATCCGTGCTAGTTCTACGCCGCCATGTTTCCTATTTTCTCTGACTTTTGTGCAGAGGAGATAACCGTCGTGGATTATATTACGGTAACCAGCGATCCGATAACACGGCCACGCCCACTGGCATGCAGAACAGGTTACATATGATCCTATTTACGACAAGCTGCATACATGACGCCGCCTTTTACTTGACGGTGAACCATTTACGATGCACGCTTTCACGGTTTTAAATAAGCGCGTCTGTTATTAGATCATCCATACGCAGGTAGCTATTGGTTTCCATTCATTTGTGTGAGTGTGCTAAAAGGGTTAAAACACTGGTGTGATCCTTTAGAGACTCCCGTAATGCCATCACATATTTAACTCAATCAAGTGGCAGCTTTCTCTTTGTTGCTTGAAGCCAAACCAGCGTCAGTAGACGCCTCTTCGGCGGTTTCATGCTCGACTGGAATGTTACGTTGGGTTGAGGAGACAGTGAGGTGAGCTGCATGAGCGACCCCCCCCCCCCCCCACACACACACACACCCAAACCCTCCTCTTTCAGGCAACCCAGGGAAGCACATGCACATCCACATGCCAGACCCTCCCATAGGGTAATGATCGCTCATGCAGGACTCCTCGTCTCGTCTCCTCGTCTCCTCATCCAATGCATCTTCCCAAAAACAAACAAAAACAAAGAGAGAAATAAACTCTCCACCCCGGGTACCACCGTCATACATACCCAAGCAGTCGCTGAAGGGGGAGGGAAAGGGACGGGGAGGGGAGTACATGTATTTTTAAAAAAGCAACGTGTTTTTCTTCTTCTTTTTAAAGAGCTCAATCCAATCCATCTGAATTTAATTAAGGTCAGAGGGAAGGAATTGATCGCGGGGTCCGTTTCAGCTCGTTTTATTTTCCAGCCTCTTATCCCCATTAATATTGCACGGCACCATCGACCCGAGGCAACCTGGGGCGCCCGGCACACACACACACACACACACACACACACACACACACACACTCTCACACACACACACACACCCTGAGGCCTTTGCCATTAACAAACACACCCAAATTGAATGTTTTTTTTTCGGCGTTGGAAATTCAAAAAGGCACTTTCAGGAAGGAAGAGCATTTACCCGCTGGCTGCCGGCCTAGATAGTAACTTCGGGCAGGACGTGTGGATTCGTCACTTCCATGGTTACGGGGTAGGGCCCCTCTGTCCTCCCGTCAGCGTGAAACTGGAAAATGTTTTGTTGTTGTTGTCGTTTGTTGGATTTTCATCGTTGTGCATGGGTGGAGGGTAGGTGGGGGGGGGGGGGGGGCGGGCGGTGTGTGGGAGGCACAGAGTTACGAGGACTTTAGAGCGGGTGTCAATTTGTGGAAGGGGGAGTAGGAACAGAGATTTAAAAAAACAGATTTTTGACGATGATGATGATGATGATGATGGAGGCACATGGACAGTTCCTAGTGTCCTTTGGTCTATTTTAGTGGGCGGGGGAGAGCGGGGGTTTTTGCTTTAGTGGAATACTTAATCAACAGAAGCTTTTTGGATTCATACCAGAAGAGAAAATATACTTCATTATTTAATATAATTGGCTTAATAAATATAATATGAATCGGTATTCTCCTTGCAGCTGATTAAATGTGGTTATAATTTACATTATTTTAGAGTCAGTGCACCAGCGTGTCTGTTAGCTTCAGTCGGGTGGATACACTTCCTGTTAAAATATTTGTATTGGCCGGGGCGTGCGTGTGTGTGTGTGTGTGTGTGTGTGTGTGTGTGTGTGTGTGTGTGTGTGTTGAAGACAGCCGGCCTGCGCTGCTCTCTCCACGCGTGTGTTTACACACTGGTTTGTGATTTGTTTGTGTTTACTCACTGGCTCTTTTCTCCGAGTCTATACGCAGCACGCGTCTACATTTGTATGTTTGCATCTCGTGTGCGTGTTTGTCTTCAAGTGGAAGGGCAGAGGAGACGAGGAGGCGAGGAGGCGAGGGGGGCAGGATTTATGCAGCACGGCATTCGTCTGTTTCCAGATAATATAAACGAGTATTATTGTAATGATCCCTCCTCTGAATACTCTAAAACTTGCTCCTCTGGAAAGTCTTCCTCACACACTGAATGTCACACTGTGATCTCTGTTAAGTGCTCAGAAAAGACTGAGAGCAACTTTTAGGAAATGTAATCGCTCTTGTCGGGTCCGTAACGTTCTGTTCTCACGAAAAACACGAAGAACCATGGGAACCTGTTTTTATTCATAATTAAAAGGGACGATTTAATGTATAATTCTACTTCCTGTCGGCAGCTTTTTGGCAAATTCAGTCTCGCTGAGCAGAGTCGGTCCGAGAGCAGATTCAGTCGATGGAAAATTAAATCGTCTTGGAAAGCCCCGGGCCGGCGCCGCCCGGTCAATTCACTTGGCGTGTAGAATTTATTTAGGATCGACGGAACACGAGTCCGTTTAGTTTGCGTTGTTTTGATGCAGAGGAAAACAGACTCGGAGGGATGCTCGAGGGTTGAGGGTTCACTCCACCACAGCGGATGAAACACACCGTGGTCTGTAACTGCAGGGTTGCTGTTCAGAATCGACTGGTGTGTGTGTGTGTGTGTGTGTGTGTGATGTCTCCTGACTTTTGATATGTTTTTCCATTTTTTTGGTGGGAGGGGTAGGAGTCAGGTGGTGATTGACAGGGCCACAGTAACAATGAGAGAGCTGTTTGGGTATAGGTGAGAGAAGGGGGGGGGGGGGGCTAACTGACATTTGGGATTTTGGTCTTACCTCACAGTCGGACTCCTCTTTGGTCTTACACTCCCAGGTGTATCTGCTCATGGTTTTCTGAGGGGAGGGGGATGGGGCAAAGGGTTATACTCCTCAAAACCATACAAGGCATCCTCAGAGAAAGACAGGCAGAAAGAGAGAGGGGGGGGAGAGGGAGGGAGAGGGGAGAGAGGGGGGAGAGAAAAAGACAGAGGGGAGAGAGTGACAGATAAAAAGAGAGAGGGGGAGAGTGAGAGAGAAAAACAGAGCGGGGAATAAAAAGAGAGAGAGAGTGAGAGTGGGAGAGGGAGGGGGAGAGAGAGTGAGAGATAAAAAGAAAGAGAGGAGGAGATAGAGAGGGGAAGAGGAAGAGAGGGAGAGAGAGAGGAGGGGATAGAGTGAGGGAGATATGGAGAGAGAGAGAGAAAGAGGGAGACAGAGAGGAGGAGAGAGGGAGAGACTGATCGAAGTGGACGGAGAGAGAGAGAAAGAGAGAGGGAAAGACAGAGAGGGAGAGAGAGGGAGACAGAGGAAGAGACTGATCGAAGTGGACCGAGAGAGAAAGAAGACGAGTGGAAGACGATGCAGAGAATTTGAGAAGCGAGAAAGAAGAGGTGTACAGGAAGAGGTAGAAGCAGACAGATACAATAGACGAGAGAGAGAGAGTGTTGGAGAAACCAGACTTCCTCTCAGACGTGATGCTCCTCTCACAGACTCTCTGGGGCTGTGATTCAGGCGGGTTATGAGTTCGGAGGTGAACTGAGGTTATTGATTTATTGGCGGGTGGATTGGTTTCTGTCTGAAGTGAGTTGTAACAGGTGTTAGGAAGTGAACCCGGGCTGAATAGTAGTCGTAAATCCTTTTTTGTTCTGAGGCCTCATCAATCTGCTCATCAACACTGAATCCCTCTCCAATCCATTGAGGTTCAGCTAAGTGTGTGTGAGGTGGTTCATCTCTGACGTGGTCGTCCGTAGAAAAGGTGGAAACTCTTCAGAACTTTTACACATTTTACTTTTTGATGGACCGCTTTGTTACAGATGCCGGAGGTCCAGATTCATCCTCTCAGTATGAGCAGACTGGAGGATTGACATGAAGCGGTAAACATAGAGGACGAGAGCCGAACTTAAGTTGCTCAGAGGATCAATGTTGACCTTTGAAATGGATTTTACGACACACTGAGAATAACAGTGTGCATAACTTGACCAGGGAACCTTCAGGTGTGCTGAGAACAAACCAAAAGTGTTGAACATTACTATTCAGTCCGGTGGGAGGAGGCGGGCTGGAGGGAAGTGACACGTGGAGTTAGGAAGTTGTTGTTTTTATATTGTTGTTAGGAGGTGATGATGGATTTTTAATGACTTTCAATGATTTCTTGTCTCTCAGAGTCGTGAACATGTATTTTTTCGAGGGAGCGGTTACAATGAGAGAGCGAGGCCTCTAAAAGTAATGAAAATGTCAAACGGTTGAAACAGGATGAGAGTTACAGAGAAACGACCGGTTGAGCTACTGATGGAGTTGTTAGAGGGTGGTACCGCATCCTAAAAAACACTGTGACAACACCCCCCCACCCCCAACCCCCCCATGACAGCGTAGCCGCTACTATCTACCCATGCGCCCTGTCGGCTCAGTGCTGCCACCTGCAGGCCGCCTCGGGGAGGGGAGGAGGGGGGGAATGGGAGAGGGGGAAGGGGAGGAGGGGGGGTTGCATCTCAGATGTTTATCCTGATAACCCCCTGACCGTTTCTCAAAAATATCCCACACCGTTAGCTTACCTGTGTGTGGCCCCAATCCTCCCCCCCCCCTCCCCCCTAGAAGACAGAATTTACAATTGTTTCGACCAATCATGGCAGTTCTCTCTCCCCCCCCCCCCCCCCATGTCAGGATAAACAGGATGAACAGGTAAAGCAGACATTCAGTCATAAAAGTCCAGATTTGCAAAAAAAATAGCAAAGCACAGCTTGTAGCGGCTGACGTGACCACCGGCAGGCGCGTGTCAACGACGGATCGGGAACGCCGTGTGACACAGGATGCAAGAGGTGATCAGAGAGAGAGAGCAGGTTAGAAAGAGACCGGGTGGTGGTGGCGGGGGGGTCGCAGCAAAGGATTGTGGGAGTTTTTCTCTGTGAGAACCATCCAGAATTGCTCAATTTAACCTCTAGCTGATGTATGTATTTATATTTATAAGCATGATTTGTAGCAAATTGGCTCGTATGCAGTGATTTGGACTATCCCGATAAAATATATGAAAGTATTTAAAGATTTATGGCTTTAAAAAGTTCTCTGACGGAATAAAAAAACAGTCGAAATTGATAAAATATAATTGTTCGTGCACACTGTAATTATTTTCTTTCTCATCCCCTCGGATTTGTTTTTTAGCCATTCGAGAAAAAACTCCCCCCCCCCCATCCTTGGTCGCACTTGGAAGCCCCCCGGACCCCCCTGTACTCCTTAGCTTCACACACCTAGGAGTGTCTGAGAATACCCATGCCCATGCATTTGGAGGGTGGGAGGGTGTGTTAGAGGGGGAGTCATGGGGCATCGTGCAGGGTTTGGAGCGGGAGGAGGGAGGGGGATGCAGAAAAAAAGGGGTGAGAGAGAGGCGAGAACCACGTTACCTGACAGATAATGTTATCATAGTAAGCCAATGCACGGGCATGAGGGACGTTAGGAGGGGTGTCGCACAGTTTCCTTACATTTGGGTGGGAGCCCTCAGCGATGGTGGACAGCGAGAAATTATCATTGTGCTGCTCCGAGGAAGGCCGGTACTTACTGCTGGGTGACGGAGGATAAGAGAGGAGGAGGGGGTGAAGGGATGGGAGGAATGTACAATATGATTTGGGGGTCACAAAAAAGAGTTTGAAGGAAAGGGAGAAAGAGATTGTTTGAGGGGGGGGTGGAGGATATAGAGATGTGGAGAAATTAAGAGGAAGAGATACGTTTTGGAAATAGAGAGAGAGGGAAGAAAGAAATGTGAAGTACAGAGATAACACGGGAAGAAGAGAATAACAGGGAATTGGACAAGAGGAGGGATCACGCACAAGAGTATCAGAAAAGATGATAAGAGTGAATCCAAGGGGAGGAAAGGGAAGGCGGAGCCACGTAAATGACATCACACAGGAGGTGATTCACGAGGAGAGAGAAGGAGAAAAGATGGAGCAAACGGAGCAAGAGAAAGGACAAATTTAGGGGAAAAGATCACATTGTCGACAGGGAATTGGACAAAAGAAAAAAAAGAAGGGGGAGGGGAGAAAAGAAAAAAAAAGCAAAGAAGCAGCATTAGTTACAGAAGTTAGAAAATAAACATTTTATCTGTGATGCAACAAACTGAGGATCAAACCAGCGGCAGATTTGGGTTTCCTGGTCCTCCAGAGAGACTAAACTTACTTAAACCTGAGACTTTAAACTCACGTTTCACTCACGCCCATCCTGCTGTGACACGGAGACACCAGGGGGCCACTCCTCTGGTTGTATAGAAGTCAATGCTTCATGTGTTGAAGCTGCATTCTCTCTCCTGACCACCAGGGGGCGACTCCTCTGGTTGTATAGAAGTCTATATACATTCTTCAATAGAGCATGATGTCATCATTTCGTACACTATGGTAATTTAGATTCAAATAGACCATAATCGGACCCTATGAGACGGCATAGATCCTATCTGCCTGATGGATCATCGAGGTCTGGGTCGTGGAATTCCTGCTACCGACGACGCCACTGTCCTGTTGAGACTCCGCCCACTGTTGAGACTCCGCCCACTCCGCCTCTCTACCGCCATCTGCCTGATGGATCGTGGAGGTCTCCATCGTGGAATATGCCTACTATGAACTATTCATCCACTCTGTCATATTCATTGAATGTATTTTAACTCTAAATCTGTCCTTCTGGTCACATTACATCTATTGTTCTGTCCATCCTGGAGAGGGATCCTCCTCTGTTGCTCTCCTGAAGGTTTCTTCTCTTTTTCCCCCTGAAGGGTTATTTGGGAGTTTTTCCTGGTCCGATGTGAGGTTTTGGGGCAGGGATGTCTATGTGTACAGATTGTAAAGCACTCCGAGACAAATTAGTAATTTGTGAAATTGGGCTCTACAAATAAACTGAATTGAATTGAATAAAGCAGGGGATGATTTAGGGGCGGGGCTACAAGGTGATTGACTGGTCTCTGCATTCAAAAGATGGAAACCTCCATTCATTGTTTTTTTCCCACCTCTCCTCTCTCCTCTCCTCTCCTATCTCCTCTCTCCTCTCCCCTATTCTCTCCTCTCCTCTCCTCTCCTCTCTCTCTCCTCTCTCCTCTCTCTCTCTCCTCTCCTCTCCTCTCCTCTCTCCTCTCCTCTCCTCTCTCCTCTCTCTCTCTCTCTCCTCTCTCCTCTCTCCTCTCTCCTCTCCTCTGCACTCTCTCCTCTCCTCTTCACTCTCCTCTCTCCTCTCTCCACTCTCCTCTCCACTCTCCTCTCCCCTATTCTCTCCTCTCCTCTCTCCTCTCCTCTCCTCTCCTCTCCTCTCTCCTCTCTCCTCTCTCTCTCCTCTCCCTCCTCTCCTCTCTCCTCTCCTCTCCTCCTCTCTCCTCTCTCCTCTCTCCTCTCCTCTCCTCTCTCCTCTCTCCTCTCTCTCTCTCCTCCCTCCTCTCCTCTCTCCTCTCCTCTCCTCTCTCCTCTCCTCTCCTCTCCACTCTCCTCTCCTCTCTCCTCTCCACTCTCCTCTCTCCTCTCCTCTCTCCTCTCCTCTCCCCTATCCTCTCCTCTCTCCTCTCTGACCAGCGTGTTTGATTGCGACTGCAGCAGAGAAACTCTGCGACTGCGATTAACCGCAGCAGATGGGGGTGTGTGGGAGTCTCATGTATTCACACACACACACACACACACACACACACACACACACACACACACACACACACACACACACACACACACACACACACACACACACACACACACACACCGTCCTCAGAATGTGTCACGCTGAGAATTCTTCCCTCTGCAACGACCCTCTTGTTCCTCTCTCTCTCTCTCTCTCTTTCTTTCACTTTCTGCCTCTCCCCTCCTGCAACAGTTTCTCCCTCACTCCCCCCTCCTCCCCCGTTTCATCCTGCCCTCCTTTTTTTATGCCCTCTCATCTGTCACCCTCCTCATTTCTCCATTCGGATTTCTCTTAGCCGACCACTTGATGAGGCCGTGTCGTCTCTTTTATGCTGCACCCTGCTGCCGCTACGCACACAATCACACACACACACACACACACACGCACGCACACACACACACACACACCCCTCAGGTCACACAGCTGTATGTAGGTCAACTCCACCTCCCCCTGTTTCTCCCTCTCTCCCTCCCTCCTCCCCCCCTCCTGTTCAGACTGCCCTACTTTCAGCTGGATCCGGAGTACCAATGACATCATCCTTTTCTCCTTTTTTCCCTCCAATTTCTGCTACTGACTGCACTGCTTTTCCTCGCCACCATCCACACACACACACACACACACAAATGAGGGATTTTCATGGTTCTTCAAAAGGTTCACGAGTCAAGGTTCCTGCACTTTCTGACAAAAAAACATTTGATAGAATTAAAATATCAAACACATGACAATTCATTAAATGAATTTTCTTCAGGATTAAGTTTTCACCTCAACATTTTACTCTGCATAATATCTCCATCTCATATCATCATGTGTGTCTATTTTTTGAGACCGATAAGACACATTTCTTAAAAACAAGTTAATTAAGAATAATTACCTGATATCGACTCAAAATCTCAAAATGTGATTATTTGTATTACAAATTGTAATAATCCCCAAAACTCATTAATGCAGCACAGCAACTGGGTGTCGATCAGAAGGTGGCAGAGCGCAGAGGAAGAGTGATATTTTAATCCAATGTCAAGCTCCAGGTATCTCATTAAACTAAATGATCCGTGTGCGTTAGACAACCTTTATGCAATTGGATTTTTTTGTGTGCAGATTTTCGTGCCTTACTTTTTATATTTAGAGTCGAAAGTGCAGGTGGAGAGAAAATTAAATATTTTGGAGGATTTCATACTTTGCTTAAAGGATTCTCCTGAACCGTGTCGGCGATGAGGAACATTGTCTCGAGAGGGATCTGGAGGCCTTTTAAGGTCCTGCGTGGAATCACTTCATCAAATCATCAACAACAAGGACCTTGAATGCATCTGAAACATCTCAGCGGACCCCTTTCCTGACGTTTCTTCCTCTCCCCTTAATCTGTTCCGTCAACTGATTTTCTGCCAGCTGCTCGCCATCAGCTCTCCCTCCCTCCCTCCCTCCCTCCTTCCTCGTCTCCTCCTGCATTCCTCCATTGTCTTCCACAGATCCCTCCTATCCCCTCTTCCTCACTCAGACTGTTTCTATCTCGTTTCTTTGTTGTCCATCCCCCTCCCCCTACTTCATCCGCTAGGCTAACCATGCGGCGTAGCTAAGCTACAGCTAGCTACAGTTAGCTTGCTCTTTAATGTTAAGACTAACCAGCTAACGCGATCTATGGTACTAATTTATGTATCAAGATTAATTAAATGTGTATAAATAACGATTGCAAGAGAAATTCAAGGCCAACTAGCTGACTTTAACCTCAGCTAACCTTAGCGACAATATGTCGCGTGGATTGGACGTCAGTTGCTTCGTAAATTAAGCTGATTAAGTAATTTGCGAACATTAAGCTAGTGAGTATCATGGAGCCAATAATCAAAATTAAAATAAAGGACATTGTAGTTACACCTTTTCCCTAATGTTCGCACGTATCAAATAGGAACACAGATTTATTGGAGATTAAATATAAATAATTTTGAATTTAAAGCTGCTCGAGGGAGGATTTGCAGGAATACACACGACTACAAAATAAATACAGAGCAAACTGACATGCCGTAGTAGAGCAGTGATTCCCAACCCGTGAAAATATATAAAAATAAATACTTATTTTTTTGTTTTAATAAAAATTGGGATGCTCGTAAACTACTGGATACTTTCCCCTCTGTAGAATTGCCGACGTATCTTTTAAAACCCCCAAAAATGAATCCACTACCTGCGGGACACATCGAGTCTCACTTTGAGTATTTCTTTGATGAATAACGTGCTACTTCGTGGGAAAGAAAGACATGACCTAAACTAGGGAGTAAGAGCCGAAGATTCATCCCTTAAACTATGACAAAATAACCGTATATCTTGCTTTTTCGGTGTGAACGGGAGAGAATAAAAGTCCCCTTCAATAGATGCAGAGCTCGACTCGGCCCAGACTCACCTGCGCTTGCGCAGCTTATTGTTCTCCGTCTTGAGCACATGGAGCTTCTTGGCGAAGCAGACGACGATCATGAAGAGCAGCAGCACCACCAGAGCCGAGGCGCCCACGGCCAGACACATCACCTGGAACTCCGTCACCACCGACTCGCAGCGCGCGCCCTTGTGCCAGATGTAGTCCTGGGTGTTACATCTGCAGGAGGAGGAGGAGGGGGAGGAGGAGGAGGAGGTGGTGGAGGAGGAGAAGACGAGCAAGAAGAAGATGAAGATGAGTAAGAAGATTAAGAAGGAGATGAGGAAGAAGAAGAAGACGAGGAACAAGAAGATGAGTAAGAAGAAGAGGAAGGAGATTAGGAAGTAGATGAGGAAGAAGAAGAAGATGAGGAACAAGAAGAAGATGAGGAAGAAGAAAAAGAGGAAGAAGATGAGGAATAAGACGAAGACATGGAAAAAGAAGAAAACAAGGAAGAAGACGAGGGAGAAGAAGAAGAACAAGACGAGGAAGAAGAAGAAGACAAGTAAGAAGGGGAAGAGGAAGAAGACGAGGAAGAAGAAGACAAGGAAGAAAAAGAAGAAGACAAGGAAGAAGAAGAAGACAAGGAAAAAAAAGAAGAAGACAAGGAAGAAAGAAGAAGAAGAAGACAAGGAATAAAAAGAAGAAGAAGACAAGGAAGAAGAAGAAGAAGAAGACAAGGAAGAAAAAGAAGAAGAAGACAAGGAAGAAAAAGAAGAAGAAGACAAGGAAGAAGAAGAAGAAGACAAGGAAGAAAAAGAAGAAGAAGAAGACAAGGAAGAAGAAGAAGAAGAAGACAAGGAAGAAAAAGAAGAAGAAGACAAGGAAGAAGAAGAAGAAGAAGACAAGGAAGAAAAAGAAGAAGAAGACAAGGAAGAAAAAGAAGAAGAAGACAAGGAAGAAGAAGAAGAAGACAAGGAAGAAAAAGAAGAAGAAGACAAGGAAGAAGAAGAAGACAAGGAAGAAAAAGAAGAAGAAGACAAGGAATAAAAAGAAGAAGAAGACAAGGAAGAAGAAGAAGAAGACAAGGAAGAAGAAGAAGAAGACAAGGAAGAAGAAGAAGAAGAAGACAAGGAAGAAAAGAAGAAGAAGACAAGGAAGAAAAAGAAGAAGAAGACAAGGAAGAAGAAGAAGAAGACAAGGAAGAAAAAGAAGAAGAAGACAAGGAAGAAGACGAAGAAGAAGACTAGGAAGAAGAAGAAGAAGAAGACGAAGAAGAAGAAGAAGAAGAAGACAAGGAAGAAGAAGAAGAAGAAGAAGAAGACAAGGAAGAAGAAGAAGAAGACAAGGAAGAAGAAGAAGAAGACAAGGAAGAAAAAGAAGAAGAAGACAAGGAAGAAGAAGAAGAGGATGGAAAATGGGAGGTGTGAAATTGAGCAGAAAGAAAAACAAAACAAAAGAATAAATGTTGAGTTGATTAAAACCAGACGACTCGTTTCCCATGTCTCCGTCTTCAAGGTGCCGGCGGCCTCCACGCGCTCAACATGCAGGATCTCCTCTCTGCTCCGGATTATATCAAAATCACTTTGGTGTGCAAGTCTTCAAAAATCCCCAAACGTTAAATGTTTCACAACATGTGACGTAATCGGTCCTCGTTGTTCTCGGCCGCCGCAGGAGAGCGTCTCAAAGGGGGCGGCGGCGTGTTGTGAGACCGGGAATAGAACGTGAAAATGGGGAGAGAAAAGAAAAAGAACCCGGGGGGCTTTTTCAAGGAACACCAACACACACACACACACACACTCACACACTCACACACACACACTCAGTCAAACATCATCATACATGACATAAGATCTTACACAATGCAAATGGGTGTGCATGTGGGGATGTAAATTATAGGCACATATGTGGATGCACACACACACACACACACACACACACATGCGCACACACATACACACACACACACACACACACACACACACACACACACACACACACACACACACACACACACACACACACACACCTACACACACGCACACACAGCCGGCCATCCGCTGGTTAGAGTACGGCGTCCTCCCGGGGACACGGAGGCAGATGGCGTTGTGTTCGGAGCGTTTGGCGTTCGGAACGTGCAAATCTATTTCCGACCGCTCAAACGAGACCCTCGAAGAACCAGGACAAAATATTTAATAGATTTTGTGTTTGAGTAATTTAACACACACATCCCCCCCCTCCCCCCTGGGAAAATCTTCGCCTTTGCTGAGCTCCAGTGATAAACTTGTTATATATATTTTTACAACATTTTTATATAAAAAGAAACATCTGCAGATCATAACAAATGACAAAGCAATGAATTGTTCCCCTGCCCTCTATTTTGGGACGCGGTGCCAGAACACAGCGAGGAGGCAGCGTCAAGTGGACGGGGATGCGTCCTCGCGTGCTACACGGGCTCCTCTTCTCGTCTCCTTCACTTCAATCCTTCACGCCTTTTTAAAATTTTTAATATTTGTCCAGCTGACGAGAAATTTCTCGCAACGAGCCGGGAGACATTTTGAGTGTGGGCACATGTGAGAAAAACAGAGAGAGAGAGAGAGAGAGATGGAGGCACAGAGAGAGAGAGAGAGAGAGAGAGAGAGAGATGGTTGATGCCCGATATCACATTTTCAAGGAGACTTCGATGCATCAACCTCCTGTGCGAAGGAGAGGTTTATGTAAGTGGGAGATGGAGGGAGGAATGAAAAGAGAATAAATAAAAGAGGCGAGCGAGGATGCACCGGTCGTCGTGGCAACCCGGCCCGACGCGTCCTCGTCCTCAGCCGTCCACGGGGACACGGTCGCGGCTGTAGCTCCAATTTCTTTTCTTCCTCTCCCTCTCTCCCTCCCTCCCTCCCTCCCTCTCGTCATCTCTTTCCTTGTTCACCTCCCCATCTTTTCCTCCTTGCTGCACTTTTGCACAGCGCCTCCAGCTGAATTGTGTCTCTCCTTTCAGTTTGTGCAACAAATTTTCTTCTTCTTCTCCTTCTCTCTCTCTCTCTCTCTTTTTCTCTCTAATATTGCACAAACAAGCATCCAACGCCTGATATATTAGATTCATCTCTTTGAGCCTGAGGTTTCCCGAGCAGATGTCTTCCTGCTGATAGCCTTGACTGTCACGACACCGGGTCGTTTATATTATTCATCCGCAGCTGAAAATAGTCAAAGAGTTGCGGTTGGTAAAAACAATTTTTGGGTTCTGGTCTTTTTTTTGTCGGACAATAATAATAAAAAACAAAACCCAGAATAACTTTGGCCTTATCTTTTACGATTTAGGAACAAAGTCACGAGAGGAAAACAGCTTGAAGGATTTCCCTCCTCTTTTGGGGACGAAATCCCCTCCGACCGTCTGGCTGAGAGCGTCGCTCCCCCCCCCCCCTCTCCTCTATGAAACCTCCCGCATGTCCAACAGGCCTTCCCATTGTGTCCCACCGCAGAGTTTTTTCTTTTCTTCCATCATTATCTCCATCGCCGCAGCCGGCACGTATCGCGTGTCGCAGCCCGGCAGGAATAAACCGGAATTAGCCACGAGACAAAAAAGCTGACAAATCCTTTCAGTATTTACCTGATTAGAGGAAACCCGCCGGGGAGAGGAAGAGGGGGGGGGGATGGAAGGGAGTCTTTAATTAGACTTAGAGGAGCAGGTGGGGCTGTGGCCCTCTAATAAGACCCCCTGCTGGTATTGATGAAGAGTAATGGGGCTGATGAAAAGGCCAATTTAAGACGCCAGTCAGTTGGAAACTGAATATACAGATTTCTCTGCAGTCAATAATGCTGCCGGAAGTTAGACTACGTTACATTTTAATCAATTTAAATTGTTCAGCAAATAAAAAAAGCTTTAGATCTCTTATCCACTACCGTCAAAAACAAGTTAAGTTAATTTAACTCAAGCCACAAACTTTTCCCCCCAAAACCTATTTCACTAGTTTCGTCGCCTAAACTTAAACTAATTAATTTTCTCATAATCTTTTCTCGCTACTTCCTGTAAGGACGGAGGTTTATTTTGAAAATGACCGTTTGTCTGTAGACGAGCGGAAACCGCTGCATTCGTCTATTAAAATAAACCCCGCGTCCCCCGAGAGAACTAACAACACCATAAACCACGAGCTCTAATTCCCGGTTATTCCCGATGTGGCCAACGACCTTCAGCCGGGAAAATAGAATTTAAAGAGTCAGTTTGTACATCGGAACAGATTTGGTTGATTAGATTAAAGTTAGGTGGACAAAGATAATATTTTCGTGGGTCGATCAAAACGAAATCTGTCCATTTGATTGGAATCCTTCAAAATAAGAGGATTGGCTCTCGTTTGTGGTGCAGTTCTGGCCTTAAATAAATCTAGAAATAAAATCCACACAAACATTATTGTGATTAAATAAATGTACAAATCCAAATGGCAGGTGATTCTAATGTAATGGTAAATTATTGTTATGGAATGGAAAGCTGCCGCTTTAAGCTCGCCACTCCCTTTTGTATATGTCGATTAAACCGGCTCTTTCAAAATAAGAGCGTTAAAAACATTTAGAGGAATTTGACTAGGACAAAGAGTGAGCTGGTCCAGAAGAGCTTTGAAGCCCCGCCCACATAAAGATCTATTAAAAGAATTATCTCTTTGTTTACGTGTGTGTGTGTGTGTGTGTGTGCGTGTACATGTGTGTGTGTGTGTGTGTGTGCAGTGAACTCAATATTTCTAAAGCAAGTTGAACTAATTTGTGCGAGTGTATGTGCGTGACAACAATTGAATACATTACGTCAGACTGGACTACCTTTGGCAAAAACAGACTGTGTGTGTGTGTGTGTGTGTGTGTGTGTGTGTGTGTGTGTGTGTGTGTGTGTGTGTGTGTGTGTGTGTGTGTGCGTGCATGTCTTTTGTCCCGAAACCTCCTCCACGGTCGTAAATCTGTGTGTTTGACCTCTGGACCGATTCCACGACCTCTTTGAATTGGAACTGATCCCAATACACACATAATCCGACGTGTGTGTGTTTTGTGTGTATATATATGTGTGTATGCAAGTTCTTACATAAATGTGTTTCCATGATGTGGTCATGAAATCTAAAATGGATATAAACTGCAGTTAGTGCTCAAAGCTTCCCTTAATTACATCAAGCTGCAGGACACACACACACACACACACACACACCAGTACACTGGACCTGGCTCTCCCGGGCCGTTTCCATGCTGGCAAGCGTTTTAAGGTTCTGACTCATTCTCTCGCTCGGTTTCTCTTCCACGCCGAACTCTTTTCTCTCTTTCTTTTATTTCCTGTTGACAGCTTCGTGCTCTTTTGTTTCTCTGTTGTTTTACTTTCTTTATCTCTCAATATCTGACAACCTGGTCTCTGGGCCTCTCTTTTCAGACACACTCGTCCCCGTTTTCTCATCTGTTTTCTCCGAATGTGTTCCCCTCGTCCTGCAGGGGAGGAGGAGGAGGAGGAGGAGGCGATTTACGACGTTAACCCCTTCAGATACCATTAGTCGGCGGGGGGGGGGGGGGGGGAGGCACGAAGATAGCTTCGTGAAATAAATACGCCGGTGTCAATGAAAGTTCAACAATTAAAAATCACAAAATAAGAGCGGTTAAAAAAAAGGTGTTTTTTGTCTCTTTAAAATAACATCCAATAATAAATGGTGATTTTACAGGTATTGAAATGATCATTAATCATGTTTACATATATTTAGCCATGCTAATGATGTTGTTTTATCCTCTGCTTGTGTAATGTGACATTATTAGTGAATAAACGATATATTGCATCATAGATGTGAACGATTACGTTCATTATCATACGGTGATTCTAATACGTCCAACGAAATCCACTCCTACGTGTTCCGTGTAGTCGCGAAGGAGGATGATAAAAGAGTGACGCGCTCCACGGAGGTCGGAGGTCAAAAGAAAGGAGTCGCCTGAACCCGGGCCAAGTCGTTTTCCTGCGAAGACGGAAGTTTATTTTGAAAATATTGCGTTTCGAGAGCTGAAATCGAAACATGCAAAAACAAGAGTGTTAACTTTTCATAAGATATCGTGTGAATCTATTTATAAACCATCTATTAACCGCTTGACCGTTTACAAACAAAATATCGACCGCTAACGAAGTGTTAAATATATCATTTCGAAGATAAAACATTAAAATGTGTGCAAAAAGAAATTGTTTAATTTTTTTTACATTTCTAATGAAAGTAAACATCGTTAATGACCGTTTCGTTGTTGTTAACAGTAAAATATGAAATATTATAAAAAACTCTACTCGCTGAGTCCTTTAAGACAAACACACATATCTTAAAACAGGTGCACACACACACACACACATACTCGTCTGTGCCAGCGCTCCATTGACCCACATTGCCTCTCAGCCTCTCTTCAGCCTCATGATTCACTCTCAGGAGCTTCATCACAGCTAAGATCTGCTGACTGAGGCCCAAAATCTGCCCTAAATATCTGGATCATGGTGTCCATTTAGCAAGAGTTATTGTGCTGTGTGTGTGTGTGTGTGTGTGGGCATTTTGTAAATAAGACTTTTGGAAACAGAAAAGTTCACTGGAAATTCTATATAAAACACACATTATTGAAGGATTCTCTTTCCACGTGAATGAGGTGAACATTCAAACTAATATAGTAGTCAGGTTTGAATATGCACATGATGGAGACGGGGAGGGGGGGGGTAGTTTCACGGGGTCGGTGGGAGGTTGAGTCGTGATGCTGCATCCTGTGACCTTGAAGCTTCAGGAGGTCACAGGATCATAAATGTCTGTGGCACTGTTTACTAATACATCTGGGCTGTCTAGAAGTGTGTGTGTGTGTGTGTGTGTGTTTGTGAGAGAGAGAGAGTGTGTGTGTGTGTGTGTGTGTGTGTGTGGGCCACCGCGCTTACATTTGCATGTCAATCTGTGCAGCTGTTGGCTAATTGGAAGTCTCCTCTCACTGATTGGTGGTTTCATCCCTTCCTGATTACGGGGACGTGTGAGATGTGAAACCTGTGATTATGGGATGGAAACGTGCACAAAAATGAAAACATTGTCATTTAATAAAACTGCCGTTAAAACGTGCTTCTTTTTTCATTGTGTTGATCTTCATGCCTCTTGTAGAGTTTCTCCTGTATGGATGTTTAGCATCAGTACAAAATGGCCGCTGTAGACAGAAACGTTGTTGTTGTTGTTGTTGTTGTCAAGACTTGCCATATTGGCGCCGGTTTTCGGTACCCAACCCTGGTCGCGTCGCTCTCTCTCGTAACGTGCGTCCGTGTGTACGGTTTGCAGAACAACGGGGAACATCGAGTCCAAACGGAGCACGACCGAGGCCGCGGCCTCAGAACACGTCCTCGTAAAACTCTCTCGTTAAAGAGCGATAACAATCTGGTTTCTCGAGCTCTTCCGCATGTTCCCGAGCAGCGGAGCGGAGAACACAACGACAATAACTCCAGCTCCTCGCGCATCGGGTGACGTGACTTATTTTTACTTTGCATACTGGCGTCTGGCTGCTCCTAGGACCCTTCGCCGATGCTGCAGAATATGATTACCGTTGATTACACGACCCCCATGACGCCCGACGTAGCTGCAGGGCTTCGGTTTGTAAAAAGTTTGGAAAACATTTACAAAGTTTTTCTTTGGCTTTATCTTTATTCATCTTTGTTTTTACTGAGCGGAGTTATTTTAAACACAACCGTAAAGTTTTTCCCTAAAAAATCAACAACAAAAATCTATAACTATAACTATTTTAATAGCCGCTGTGAGACTGTTGGCATGAGGACATGTGCCGTTTTGATCCTCCAGTTCCCATCATGCTTTGGGTGATAGGTTAGCGTCGTGTTGTCATGGAGATAAGTGAGTTCGCTGTGAGCTACAGGTATACATTCCTCTCGCCCGAATATCTTTAATTTGACGTTTTTGGTGAATCGGACCAATGAGAAGTCGCTTGATGAGGGAGGAGGATATTTTTTAGTCAGATTTAGATAGATAAGTGCAACTTGGAGGACGTGCAATGCATTCTGGGTGTTTGTGTTGCGTCCTACCTGCAGAAGACCCCCATGCCCTCCATCAGGTAACACTGGCCCCCGTTGAAGCAGAAGTTGGGCAGCGTGTCGCATGGCGAGCGGCAACTTCCGTTCCCCACCTGGAACCCCGCGCGGCACCCGCCCATCCCGTCCGACCCGTCCACCGGCGAGGCCGCCGCGGGAGGAGGAGGAGGAGGAGCCGCCGCGGGGCCCTTCGGTGCCGGAGGTCCGACGTCGGGGCCCGGGGCCCGAGGCTTGGGTCGAGACCCGGCGGAGAGGCGGAGGTCGTCGTCGCTCTCGTGGGCGTCCGTCGTGGTGCTGTAGGTGAACTCGTCGGCGGTGGGGGACGCGCCGTCCTCGTAAGGGGTGAGGTAGTCGTAGCTGCCCGGCATCGCCCAGGAGGTCGAGTCGCCTCCCTGCAGCTCGTGGGCCAGCGATGAAGGAGAGGGCGGGGCCAGGTCGAGGCCACGGCCCCGAGAAGAGGGGTCGAAGAAGTCCACGTGGAGGACGTCGGGGGAGGCGGGGTTGGTGGCGGCGGTGGGCTGAGCGGCGGCGGCGGCGGCGGCGGCGGTGAAGAGGTCGTCCATGTCAAAGACGGCCGTGTCCTCGGCGTGGATCCACGGCGGGTCGGTGTGCGGCGAACGCTCCTCCTCTTCCTCCTCCTCCGCCACCACCTCCTCCTCGCTCTGCGCGACCTCGCCGCCGGGCAGCAGGTGCTCCGTCTCGGCCGAGTCGGGGCTCAGCTGGGGCGGGGCCGCCACGCCCGCTTCCTCCAACGGGCGAACCGTCGCGTCGCCGAACATGCCGCTGCTCTGCTCGTCCTCCTCGCTGGCGCGGGGGGTCGGGCCCGCCGCCGCCGCCGGCGGCTCGGGGGCCGCGGTGGCGGGACCGGCCGAGCTGCTCATCCCGGTTACCGCGGCGATGACCGCGACAGGGCCCTCCTCCTCGCTAAGCAGGGAGGTGACGTTGGCCACGCTGTCCGGCTCCGTGACGTTGGTGCCGACAACATTTCCTACAAACACAAAGAAAATACAGTTTATTAATAGAAATAGAGCGACAAGGAATCAGTATATTCTCATTATATATATATGGTATATTTATAACAATATAACATCTATCACTATTTCTGAGAAATCTGTTTGCAGATGCATGAGAATACAAATATTGTTTCTCCTCTCATCAACACAGCGGTGAGAGAACTTTAATGAGGTGGAAACGTCTTCACTTGGAAAAGCAGACAAACAGTTTTTATCGATCAGCTCGGGTGCTTCTCTCTCTCCAATCAGCTTCATGTTAACTTTTGTATTTCCTCAATGTTGTTGATTCACATACATTTGTCACTTCTGTTATTATTCTTTGTCTTTTATTTGGAGGATAGTTTTGGAACGACAGTTCACATCATTTGGGTGCTTTGGGGGTGAAAACAGGAAGTGATATTTTGACACAGACACAACTTGGTGCCATTAAAATTATTCAGAATGAGATAATAGTTCCTTTGAGCCATTGATGACAACCATGGGTGGATTATATGGAAACCTGTTGATTTAGAGCCTGTTTTCTCAATGATTTCAAGGCAGATTAATTGATATTCTTGTGTAAATCACATTTTACATGAGATTAAATTTTTTGTAATCCGTGCAGCCGGCAGTAAAGAAAAAATAAAATGCTGATCCTGCAGAAACCACGACGTCAGAGGATGCAGCAGCCATCGAGGGGTTGAACATTTACAAAAAATAAAGAATTATGTTTATTCACTCATATCTCATACTGTATAATGTATCCAGCCTCTTGCTTCAAAACAACGGCGGTCCACGGACACGCCACGACCTCGCGAGTCCCTCTGCATCATGTGACGGACACGGAGGCGTGATTGGCCGCGTCCTCGACCTCCGGGTCGATTACTTCATCCGAGGCTCGGCTCGTTGAGTCATGCAAAGAGCCGCTCCCTGGATTAGAGGAATAATACGGTAATGTATTGAACGCCGAGGAGCTGGGATTACGGATTAAGGGGTCGGAGAGGGGGGGATTTGGGAGATTTTGGGGGTGCCCGGCGGGTGGGGTGGGGGGGGGCGTCTCGCCGGCCGTAAGAGAGCTTTAAATATGAGAAGATGACGGAGACTGTTCATCGTGAAGCAGTTTTTTTTCTGAGCCCGGTTAACTTCGAAACACCAACCTAATCCGTCCGTCTCTCTATATATACTACCGTTCAAAAGTTTGGGGTCACTTAGAAATGTCTTTATTTTTCAAAGAAAAGCACTGTTTTTTCAATAAAGATAACATTAATCAAAAATACACACTATACATTGTTAATGTGGTAAATGACTATTCTAGGTGGAAACGTCTGGTTTCTAATTAAATATCTCCAGAGGTGTATAGAGGCCCATTTCCATCAACGATCACTCCAGTGTTCTAATGGTACATTGTGTTTGCTAATCGCCTTAGAAGACTAATGTCTGATTAGAAAACCCTTGTGCAATTATGTTAGCACAGCTGAAAACAGTTATGCTGGTGATATAAGCTATACAACTGGCCTTCCTTTGAGCTTGAAGTTTGAAGAACAAAATTAATACTTCAAATATTAATCATTATTTATAACCTTGTCAATGTCTTGACTATATTTTCTATTCAATTTTCAATTCATTTGTTAAATAAAAGTGAGTTTTCATGGAAGACACGAAATTGTCTGGATGACCCCAAACTTTTGAACGGTAGTGTATACACATACACACACATATATATACAAAACTCAAATATCCTATCTCTAAATATTAGAATATCATGAAAAAGTATACTAGTAGGGTATTAAACAAATCACTTGAATTGTCTAATTAACTAAACACTCCTGCAGGGGTTCCCTGAGCCTTGACAAACACTCAGTTATATACAGTATATATACGAGACATAAATAAGTGAAAAGGGGAGTAAAAGACGAGTATTCCTGTGGTTGTTGAAAACTGGTTGAAAAGAAGGAACCCTCCATCTTTCTGATGTTCTCCTCAACAAAAGCGTCCCATAAACTCCAGATGGAGCGTCATCGTCATGAGTCAACTTTAAAAAAAAAACTGAAACAAACAGACGAAGATCCTCGTCGAGATCTTGGCTCAGCCTCCCTTTTTCCATTTTAAAACAAATTGTTTCCGCCCTGGACCGCAGATAATGAAATACTTCTGCTGCTGCGCTCTGATGTCACAGCGCCCTTGCGCAAGGCTCGTTTCTTTCGGCTTTCTTTCGCTCGTGTTTACTCGAGTTGTGACGACGTGCGAATATAAAGCGGGACTGCGCCGACGCAGAGGATGCACGATCGCTCCCGTCTTCCGACACCGATCGATGGATATTCCTGATGGATGCATGTCGTGGTTTCATCAATAAATACATAAATAAAACGTTGTCATTCGCCGAGAGCCCTCGGCAGGTGCGGGGCCTCGTCTTTGAAGCCGGGGTCGTTCTGGGGCTAAATCCTCCCGGCAGTCCCACAATCCACTGCTGTTAAACACATCAGCTGAGCTGAGATAATAGGCCAAAACCACACACACACACACACACATAACAGGCTTTACTATAACCACACATGAGGAGAGAGACAGAGGAGAGAGACAGAGGAGAGAGACGGAGGAGAGAGACGGAAGAGAGAGACGGAGGAGAGAGACGGAGGAGAGAGACAGAGGAGAGAGACGGAGGAGAGAGACGGAGGAGAGAGACGGAGGAGAGAGACGGAGGAGAGAGACGGAGGAGAGAGACAGAGGAGAGAGACGGAGGAGAGAGACGGAGGAGAGAGACAGAGGAGAGAGACGGAGGAGAGAGACGATGCGGGGAAGAAACAAAACTTTCAGGACTCAACTCGGGGTCGTTCCCTCTTGTTTCGTGCAAATTAAAGAGATTTTTAAGGGCGCGTAAAGTGCTGACCGAGCAAAAAACCCACAACCGGCAGAGTCCCCCCCCCCTCCCCCGGTTTAGAGCCACAGACCTGGCACCCGAGACGGGGTCGGGGTCGGGTCGAGTCCGCGTGAGACAAAACTGTTGGAATAAAAAGGTCCTTGTTTGGTTTTCCTCCCACTTAACCAGAAATAATCAAACAGTATTACATAAGAGGATTCCTCTGTTTACAGTCGTGAGTCTGTGTGTGTGTGTGTGTGTGTGTGTGTGTGTGTGTGTGTGTGTGTGTGTGTGTGGTGATTCTTTTGTGCAAATGAATAAACACAAAAAACATCTGATGATGTCACTGGATGAAGAAATGCTGCACGAAGAAAACAAGAAGAAGAATCGTCAATATTCCACCAAATAAGTAACCGTGGAATGGAAGAAGTTTTTGATCTGGACCGATCAAAAAACTAGAGGGATCAAAGATTACTGCACACACACACACACACACACACACACACACACAAAATGACTGTGGCCGAACTCAGC